>NC_077234.1:166539209-166809209 GCF_027887165.1 Monodelphis domestica | reverse complement strand
AAAAGTGCAAGCAGTACTGCGCCCAGTAGAGAAGTAGTCAAGCCTTCCTCAAACTAGTTTGGATGGGTGGGGCAGAGACCCAGCCATATTCTACTAGAATAATATGAATTGAAATCCAAAGTCACCAAGGGTGAGAAGATAAGGTCCTTAAAGTGCCCAGAATGGGCTCCAGAGTTGGAAACAGGTTGAACGAGTTTAAAAAATATCTTACATCTTGGAATAATGAAGACATCTAAGTGGATGGGTCTTTTAAATTCCAGTTCCTCATAGATGGACAGATTTTTTTGCAGTAGGGAAAGTACGAAATTTGGAAATCTAGAATAATTCAAGCTCTGTTATTCTATTTCCTATGTTACTCTGAGGAAATTTTTTCATTTCTCTGGGCATCACTTCCTTCATCTTTAAAATGAAGGGATTCAATTGTTCTCAGTTCTTTCCAACTTTAATGATCCTGTGATCTACTGCAACAAGAAAAAAGGACCAACACAAAGAATCAGGGGAACCCTTAGCATTATTCAGTCATTAGAGAGAATAGCAGAAGGGAGTGCTGACAATCAATCAGGAAGTCTTTATTAAGTATCTACTATGAATTAAGCACTATATTAGGGGCTAAAGAAAGGGCAAATTAAATATTCTCTTTTCTCAAGGAACTTACATTCTAAAGTGGAGACAACATGAACATACTTAAGAATATAAAAAGTATGCCAAGTAAACACAAAGAAATTCTGGAGTGGGAATCACTAGAAACCAGGTGGGGAAGGGGAGAAAATTAAGAAAAGCTTAATTTGGTCAAGTTTTCATGGAAACTAGAGATCCTAAGTGGTATAGACGAGGAAGAAATACATTTCAGTGATGGGGCAGAGCTGGTGCAAATACATGGAGATGGGAAATAGAGAATCAAATGTGATAGAAGACTTCTCTGAGAATTATACATTTCAATCATGACTAAAGTCAGCCTCCACCTTTATAGGTGAAAAATCTCACCTGTTTTCTCTAAATCCTCTCTCTGCACATTCTTATTTCCCTCCTCTGGATCTTTTCTAGTTCTATTTTGTCTTTCCCAAAGTACTGTGATAAAAACTACATGCAGAATTCCACAAAGTGATTCTACCCAAGTTTGATTTTCAATCTCTTTTTCGGTGCTGCTCAGAATTTTATTGGCCTTTATTTTAAACCACACTGATTCTCACAGGTCCCTTTCTCTGCTTCAAGTATGCCTTTGTTGTTGATTATTTTCAGTCATGTCCAAGTTTTTTATTCATGCTACAATTCCTTGTTTTTCTCCATTAAAATTCACTTGCTACTTTTCTCTCTATTCACAAATATTCTCAAGACCTTTATGTGTTCTATCCCCAACAGCTCTCTTCTAGTTGGACACTACCTGAAGAAATTTAACATTATCCACAAAATTGCCCTCTCCTTTCTCCATATCATTTAATGCCTAAATGTAGCAGGAGCTATTTGGTTAATGCTCAGTTGAAGTATTATGTGGAGGTAAATGAAGTGTTTATGAAGCTTTACAGGTCTCACCAATCTCAGTAAAGTTAATGTGCTTATTTGGGATTTATTTAAGCTTAGCATAATTAGAAACAATCCCATTTCCACAATCCTTTAAAGTGGAAATGTCTATTTTAATAAACACAGATCAAGCTATCTAATTGGAAGATAATATGAGAGTCCTTTTGATTGAAAAAAAATTAGTTCTGAAAATCACCAAACCATTAGTATGTAAACATGGAAAAATGTGAAGTCTAATATAATTAGATCAATTTATATATTTGGCCAATTATCTTTGATTCAGTGGGAAACAATTAAGTCAATCAACCAATTTCTGCATCCTACTTAAAGTGACACCTTGATGCCTTAACCATATGGGAACACATCTCTGTAGAATCAACCATTAACTTTAGTAGAAGTGCAGAACCAGTCATTGATCAATTTGAATGTCCTTGAAAACTATTGGTTAAACTAGAATGATGTCACATGCTAAGTATGTTCAGATTGGTTGAGTAAATGGAGTCTCTGAGTTCTTTGAACTTTTGCAAACCTAAAGGAGAGTCCTGTGGACTTCACAGGACCTGAAGATTCAGAGTTTTTTTCCTAGGTGTCCTAGCAATGTTCTTGATAGGGCTACAACTGAATGGTGATATTTGCATGAAGAGACAACAACATACTGAATGCAGTAAGGAGAGATAGATATAAAGTTCGATAAGCTACAGCATAAGCAAGAGAAAAATCTTGAAAACTCCCATAAAAAAACTTCTAGGAGTTATGAATTACCACCTTGCCACATGTGCTTTCCAAACATGAACCTGCTCTTCACAGGCATCTCTATAGATACTTGTGGGAGATTGTCATAGACTTTGGAAGCAACGCTTGACCAACTGTTTATATTATATTTATTATATCATATCATATCATATCATATCATATATTATATTAATGTTATGTTACATTGTTACGTTGTTACATTGTTACATTATGTTATGTTACGTTGTTACGTTATGTTGTTATTTTATGTTATGTTATTTATATCACATTACATTACATTATGTTATGTTATATTACATTATATTATATCATGTTATGTTATCTCATGTTATATTATTATGTTATATTACATTACTTTATATTATATATTATATGTAACATTATATATTGCTACATCACATCACATCACGTTATGTTATACCTATTAAGTGATATGTAATATACCTTTTCTAAAAGATAATTAAGACTAGATGACTAATTGATATCAACTGATAAACATAAAGGGGGGCACTCATAGGGATTCACAAGCTATAACATTAGAACAATACCCACCGATGCCTTGGGATACTATAGAACCATGAGGATAAAAGGAAATCTGGCCCCTCAGAAGTGAGCCTGCCAATGTAAAGGGATGTTGGGAGGGTAACACCAGATGACATGCTATACAAAGAAATGACAGAATTCCCATTTTAATTGTTGTTCGGAAACTCATCATCAAGGCCTTTGCTAGGTGACAAGTTTCTAAAAACTCAACTCTTCCCCGTAATTTTGTCTTTAAGACATACAGAAACATTGTGGACTCTTTTCCTCATTCTCCTGAAAAGAGCGCTGAGAGCGACTCCCACTACAACCTCTTTGGATCAGCTGAATCTCTGTCAGCCCTAGGCTCTGTTCTTAACTCTGGGTGTCGATGAGCAATCAAGGAAAAACTAGGGCAGAAATTTCAAAGGCTATTAAAGGAATTTAATGATCAAGAACACCATTTGGAGTGGGGGCAGGGGAGGAGAAGGAGAGTGAAGAAGGAACCTCACTGCGCTTTCCCTCATGAGACACACACTTGCAATTATGGATATATCTTAATTAAAATCGCATATTCATGTTTTGCCTTTTCAGTTGGCCCTCGTATAATTAAAACTGCATTGCATTTGATGTATTTATAATTATATCTAAATGGTTATGTTAATGTTAGACTCCTACATGCTGAAAGACAGAAAACCTAAAGAACATTCCTTTAAATGGTTTCATACAGAGGATTCATCGGCAAAATACCCAAAGTTCAATGACACGTTATGTCTCTCGTGTCGATGCCTTCAGGATCAATGGTCAGGGGTACTTGTCTGATAACAGAATGCTGAGGCTATGAAAGCCGCAAAGACAAACTGAGTTAAAGGATAATCTATACATAAAATGCAAATAGAATGGATTTTAAAAGGCCTAATTAAGATCTTACAGAATCTAATAGGATATAATTAGATAGCTCACTAACCTAAAGAAGCAATAGTTACTAGGAGACAGCCCCAGTAGAAGCATGAAGCAGGACTGAGGTTTGGAGTGCCCCACAGTCTCTCTCTGTTCTTTCTTTGATATTGGGGAGGGGGGGAGCACCAGATTGAGAGAGAAGAGACTTGACTCTCTCAGTTCTTAGACTACTTACATTACTCACATTATTGAGACACATCTGTGTCACAAGAGACTCCCAGGATAATAGGAAGAGAGTTAAGAGGGACCTTGGAGGTCATTTGGTCCAGTCCCCCTATTTATAGATTCGGGCACTGAAACCACATGCCTTCCCCACGGCAATATATAAAGAGAAAAGTAGAAAGTAGAAATATAAACATATAATATAAATATGTTATATAGAGATATAAAAGGAAAATCTGGACCCAGAATCTCTGATAACACTTTGTAGGTTGTAGTGTATAGCATCAAATGCTGTGCCTTAAGATTTTAAAGTGGGAAGGAATTTAGAGGCTATTGAATCCAAATCCTTCACTTTCTTTGACAGTAGGAACAGGGTTTTTTTGTTTTGTTTTGTTTTGTTTTGTTGTCTTTCTTTATATTCCTACCCCTTAGTCTGACATTTGGCATGCTTTTTAAAAAAAATAGAAAATGAAGGAGAATGGAATGGGCTGCCTCAGAAGGTAAAAATTACTCCTCACTAGAGTTCTTTCAGTAGGAACTGAGTAGGGTTCTTTGAGATCATGGAAGGATCTCCCATATAGGTGGATGAAATGGCCTCTGAGGGACTTTCCAATTTGGAGATGCTGTGGTTCTAGAAGTAATTTTGGTTGTTATTGGTTAGTTGTGCATGACTCTTCATGACCCCACTTGGGGTTTTCTTGGCAAAGATGCTGAAATGGTTTCCCATTTCCTTTTCGAGCTCATTTTACAGATGAGGAAACCAAGGCAAACAGGGTTAAGTGGTTTGCCCAGGGTCACATGGCTAGTAAGTCTCTGAGGCCAGATTTTAAACTCAAGAAGATGACTCCAGGACCAGCAATCTATTCACTGTGCCACCTAATTTTCTCCTGTTTAAATAGTAGCTTCCAATAAATTCCCTTCTGCAACTACCAGCAAAAGAACACTGTTTTCCCTTCTGAGCATTTGAGGACCATATTAAAACCACCACTTGAATCATTAGCCAGAGACCTCTTCCTAATTCAAGTTTTCCCAAAAAATAATTGAAGAAAGGCAAGGTTTCTTAAAATCCCCAAATCTCAAGACTAAAAATAGTCATCTATGAATTTAGGATTTGCAATTAATTCACTGGGAATAACATGTTTCATTAGGACTCTCTTAAAAAATCATTTGGTGTGTAAATAACTTTTCTACTAGCAGCAATGCAAGATCCAGGACAATCCAGAGGAACTTATGAGAAAGAACGCTATCCACATCCAGAGCATCCAGAGAAAGAACTGTGGGAGCAGAAATGCATTGGAGAAATATGTGATCAATCACGTAATTCAATGGGGATATGATTAGGGGCTTGATGTTAAGGGATCCTCTACTGTAAATATGAATAACATGGAAATGGGTTTTGAGCAATGATACATATATGACCCAGGGGAACTGCTTGTCAGCTTTGGGAGGAGAGAGGATAAATCAGGGGGCAGGAAGGGATCCTGAATCATGGAATCATGGAAAAATATTCTAAATTTTAAAAAGGGGAAAATAATTATTCGGTGCTCTCATCGAAGCTCAGATCCTCAGTCTACTGTACCTGTCCTCTATCTCCTGTCCTAACTCAGAGAAATTTCTTGGTGAAATTCAAGGGGAAAGCTTTGTCATTTATATTCTTGTTATCTGAGTAGCTGCCTCTCTGCTGACTCAAAAAAAAAAACCCAAAAAACAGCTGTGATAGAGACATCTCAAGAGCAGGGTTTATCCTCATGGCAAATGAATGAAGAGGGTATAAGTGAAAGACTGCCAAGTTTGAAAGCATCATTTTTCATCTAGGATGGCAACAGAGATGAAGTCTGCTAGGCAGACTGAAAAGTCAAGTCGATTTTTGTTTCCATACTAAATGGGAAATGGAGGGAGACAGAGCTGGCTCCTTGGCAAAGGATGATGAGTCTTTATCTACCAGGCATCCCAGCTTACATATATGTAAACCGCCATCAGGGCGAGTGTCCTTCGAAGCAAAGAACAGAATCAAGAAAATAAAAGTCTTCTATGTTAATGCTACTATTCACAGATCTATGCAAAAATATCATTGTCTATAGTATAAATCCATCAGGAGGCTGTAGAAAGAGCCATGAGATTGTAGAAAGAGCTTGGGGACCCTTGGGTTAAAGGACCCAAACTTGAATCCCAGCTCAGCCACTTAATTACTAACTGTGATTTGGGACAAATTATTTAACCTTTCTAGACCTCTATTTCCTCACTTATATTGGACTAGAAGACCTGTTAGGTTTCTTATAGCTCTAAGTCTATGATCTTATTAGCCTATTAACCTTAACAAATTAACTGACACCAGTATTCCTCTAGCCCTTATTTCTTAAATGCATGATATCCAGGATTTCTACAGTATGGTAAAGAGGACAAAAAACAGTAAGAATGAGAATTGAGACTTTCACTTTAGTCCTGGATCTGGCAAAAACTAGGTCCATAGTCTCAAAAAGTCAAGAAGCAGTTCAGAAGCACAGTGGAGAAAGTGGAGGACTTGGAATCTGGAAGACTCGGGTTCACATCCCACTTCAGGCACTTATTATCAGTATAACCTTGGACAAGTTATTTAATCTTTTTAGCCTCGGTTTCCCCATTTGTAAAGTGAGGGAATTGGAGTTGACTGCTCCTATGGTCTCTTCCAAATTCAAATATATCATCCAGTGAAGGTTACTTTATCTTTTTGAGATTTTGTTTTTTCATTTCTAAAATGACAGAATTGAACTAAATACCTCTAAGGTCTCAACCATTTTCATATTTTAAGTTTCCTAGAGGAACTAGATGCAAATAGTAACTCAAATTACATCACAATCTAGATAGCCAGAGGAACAGAGGAAATGGGGTTGGATCCATAAAGTTAGATTGAATTTCTCTAAAAAAGCAGAATGATAATATTTATTAAATACTTTAGGCCTAGCAGAAATAAGCTTTAAGAAAAATAAATAAGCTTTGTAAGATTTAAAATTAATATCTAATAACTTCAAGTATTATATTTTATGAAGTTTATTAATAATCACTTGAAGTAGAAAGAAAATAAATTAAAAGAAATAGAAGTTCAAACATAATTATCTAACAAAAAGTAAACTCATGTGGGTAGATTCTCCTGCCTGGCATAAAACCTGCTTTCCCAATCCAGTCAAGGGAAAAGAGACCAAGGGGTGGAGCTATGTAAAACTTATATCCTCCCTACATTAGCATGTAACATGAGAGGGAACATGGGAAGCTGGGATTTAAAGTTCTGGGGAGCAGATTCTAATTACACAGCTTTAAGGCAGAGGTTCTTAATTTTTTTGAGTATCATGAACCCTTTTGGCCAACTGGTAAAGGCTTTCAGAATAACATCTTAAATGTGTAAGTATATGTATATATATGTACATATATAATAGGATTATAAATGAAAACAATTATATTAAAATATATACATATATACATATATATAGCTATCCATTTTTTAAATTCACAGACACTCACTATCCCCCAGGTTAATAACCCCTGATCTAAGGCAAAAATAATAAAAATAAAATAGAAGAAATTGAGCTGCTGGTAAAATTCATAGAAATGTCCTTTCTTTGTGAAATCACAAGGAATAAAAGCTTCTTCCCAGTTCTAATGGTTATTAAAATGGTTCTATAGAGTTTATCGCATGTGAAAATTTTAACACCAAAAAACATGTCTGATAAAATTATGAAATGAAGAAAAGATGTTCTCTGGGCCATCACCCTGCCAAGGAAAATGAAAAAGATTTCTCATAACTTACAAAAATTTTCTGTTCAATAGTAAAAAGTACTTAAAGTGCCACTATGGAACAATAATGGAACTCAAGTGAAATCTCTTGTGTTCAAGGCCTGATGTTTGAGGAAGGATTTAGGCAATTGTGTGGAGAGTACAGTAACCAAGAAAGGGAGAGGACTGGAAGCCTATCTAAGAGAACTGGTAGCTTAGCTGAAATAAATGAAAATCTAAATGGTTCATGGTTCGCTATGGTTGTCTTCAAGTATTTGAAAGGCCTTCAGGTTGAAAAGAAATTCGGTTAGTCCTGCCTGAACTCAGGGGCAGCATTGATTGAGTAGATAGAGCCTGGACCTAGCATCAAGTAGACTCATCTTCCCCAGTTCAAATCTGGCCTCAGACAATGACTAGCAGTATGACCCTGGGGAAGTCACTCAACCCTCTTTGCCTCAGTTTCTTCATCTGTAAAATAAACTGGACAAAGAAAATGACATAACACTCCAGTATCTTTCCCCAAATGGAGTTACAAAGAGTTGGACACAACTGAACAATAACTTAGTCCAGAAGGTAGAAGTACTGAAAAAGGTCCAGAGAAATGAACTAGGGTTTTATATGAGGAAAGGCCTTCCAATGATTACACCGATCCAAAAGTAGAATGGACCTCCCTACGGAAAGAGTCTTTGAGCTAGAACTAGATGCCTCTTAATAACAGTGCTGTAGAGAGGATTTGTGGTGAGGTACAAATTAGTCTCGGTTGCTTTGGAGGTCTCAATCTAACACAAAATCTGAGATTCTATAAAAATAATCTCCAAGTACCCAGTTCTTTCTCTATACCCCTGCATATATTGGATGCTAAGAATAGTCTATTAGCAAACCAAGAGTCAAAGCTTTCCCCCCTTCTCAGTTCTTCAGACTAAAGCAGCACATTACTAGGGAATTTTTAAACGGGCAAAAGCACACCTATTTATGGAATATGTTATGCTTTTAGTACCCATTTATACACATTATTTCATCTGAGCCTCACCAAAACCCTGTGGAGAAAGCAATGCATTATTATACCATTTAACATATGAGAAAACTAAGACAAAGGGCTAAATAATTTATCAGTCATAAATGCAGTAAGAATGAGAATCAGAACTCAAACCTAGACCAAATTTATATATAAATTGTTGATCCCGGTTGGCTGCCCCCCTTGAAAATGAACAGTAGAAACTGCTTCTCTGGCACAAGCTATAGTTCAAATAACCCTCCTAGAAAGACAACATGGGGCCAGTTGGAAAGACTCCATGCAGTTACACATACTAGGTATCTTCTTAATAACTGGAGTGCAGCAATGAAGTGTCTTATCTTCCAACTTCAGCCCTGACTCTAATCCAGATGGGAATTATTCAGGTGAGCACCACAACTTTGGTTCTTGGGAGGTGACACATGAAATTCCTTTCCTTCTGCCACAGAATTTTTATTTGCAATTATACTCCAGGATCCTGCTTCTCCATCAAGGAGACTATTGAAAATAATTATCTTATGACATCCACCTTTTCAGAAAAAGTATTTGGGATTTTAAACATTTGAATTGTACAAAGTCAAAAAAGATGATCTAAATTTGGGTGATGATTCTAATGTACGTGACCACTCTGACTAAAGTTCCATGTGGTGTGTAGGACTACTAGGATTTTTCTTTTTGTACTTGGATTTGAGTCAACTACACCCAAGTTCAAATTTTGTCTTAAGTGTGTGATATCTGTGTGACCCTGGGAAAGTCATTTAACCTCAGTCTGACTCAGTTTCCATAGCTATAAAATGAGAGTGTTGAACTAAACATCCTCTACCTTCCCTCCTCAGTTCTCAATTTATGGTCCCATGTGTATAATTGAAAATCTGTTACCCTAAAAAAAAAAAAAATTTCCCAGGAGCCCACTGACTTCCTGTCATTATGTACTTCCTGTAGATAGGGGATATTAGGTGGGGACATGGAAGTTCCCACTTCTTTACTTCCTGTCCCGAGCTTGGGCACGTGGTCTTTATTTTGCATCTTCTTTATTCCTTAATTTCTAATGATCATTAATAAATCTCTTAAAATATAATATTTTTATTATTGAGATTTAATTTTAACTTTTACACATAAAATGTGTAACTATTTTAATAAATAGGTCAGTAATCTGCTAGGTGTAGAAAATATTCTCTAGGGTTGATTAATTCTCCTTTTAAAAAGTCAATCCTTCAGCATACATGTAGTGAACTCTTGATATGTTTGAGGCATTATGGAGAAGTCAGAGAAGCCTAAGATGTATCATGTCCTAGGCTTAACCATGAGCCAGCTTAGAAATTCCAAAGATACACACATGTCTGGAGTTTGCTTCCTTTCTGAAGAGGCTATATAAATGAAACATCCATGGGGGGAAAAAAAAAGAGTAGGGGGAAAATTTCAAAGTCCCACTACAAAAGATTTGGAGCCCAAGATAATCACATTGTTCAAGTCCTCAATGTTGGCTCAGCAGGACACACCAAAGGGCTCAATAGGGCACTTGACACTGCATATCACCAACCAGCAAGCCATCAATCTGAGCAAGGGTACAAGGGGTGTCTGGGCTTCAGGAAGAGCTGTCATCTGGTTTTCCCAGGGCTTCTTAGCTCTAGAGAGGAGGCGATGAGGATCCCTTGCTCATCTTTTTGATTACCCCATGAGCCTAGAGTGCAGCCTTCCCTAGTGCTGCCACTCTGCCTTGGGCAAACTCTCTGGCAGCTTCTCTAATTGCAGCATTAGCCAGCCAGCTTTGAAGTCCACATTCTGGATCCCTCAGGCCTAGAAGACAGTCATCAAAGACTTCTGGCCAGCTGCCTCAATTAATTGAAGCCCCAATTATCTGAAGGTCTGATCAGAGCATTTGCATGCACACTCAAACAAAATGCACTACAAAAAGGACATGCTTAGGGTTCCTTTGGGTAGCTCAAAGTCCATCACAAGTCTGTGAGACAGACAGGTAAAGATGTGTGATCCTGATATTGGCAACTGTTGAAACTCAACTAGCTTTAGGATGGAACATGGGACACTGTGACAGTTACAATGCATTAAAAATAATTTTTAGCAGAAGAAAAAATGTTGCATGAAAAACAATATAGTATAGTGGAAAGAATATTGGATTTGGAGCTAAAGGACTTTGGCTCAGATCCTTGCCCTCTAACTCACTCCCTGTGTGACCTTGTACAAATTATTTCACTTTTGATCTATAAAATGAGGAGATTAGACTAGACAGACACTGAGGTCCTTTCTAGCTCTAAATCTATGATCCTTTGATTTTATGATTTGATTGCAAAAGACTTAGGACATAAGAAGAAGAATTGCTGTTTCATCAGGGTCAAAATTACTTCCTCCTACATGGGAGTATCAGTCTTCTGTTATATATGGAAGAGAGAATGTCTGTGAACTCTTGAAAATGTCCCTATGGTAATGGGATGAAGTTTCGCAATAATAACTTCCTTAGAAATTCAGCCTGGGAGATGTACTGACCATCAGAGATGATCAGTCCTTACTAAAAGACTAATCCTACCTTCCACAAGTGATTTAACATTTTGAAAGTTATATATATGTATAAATGCACATATATGGGCATATACACACATATAAATATAAAACTTTACCAAAATATACTTTATTTTTTTAAAGCTTCACTGTGCACATGATGTGATTAATTCATCTTGAAAGTATTGCTCTTAGTAGGCTATTTGTAACCCTTGTAAAGTCAGAATTTTTTAAAAAACCCTTACTTTCCAACTTAAAATCAAGATTGTGTACTGATCCCAAAAGCAGAAAAGCAGTAGGGACTGGGCAATGGGGACTGTCTTGTCCATGGTCACACAGCTAGGAAGTATCTGAGCCTAGAATTGAACCCAGGACCTCCCATCCCTGGGTCTGGCTCTCAATCCACTGAGCCACCTTGTTGTCCCTGTAAAGTCAGAACTTAATACTGCTCCATTTATCTTTAAATCCTTTGGAATTCTTGTAGCTTTTTAAATGAAACATCATTCTTTTAAAAATATCATAGAAATTTCTTAAAAAGGAAATTCTATTAGATTTCTACGCCAGAACCATAGCAAAGGTAGATGCCATTCAAAGTTATCCTGGGTGCCTTCCCACTCATTAACACACAGAGGAAGGCAAACAGATAGACATCTATGCTAGAAAAACTGCGAAAAAGGCAGAAAATACAACCTTAAGTGGCACCCAATTCATAACAAATCTGTCCAACCAGTCTAACTATCCATTGATAAGTCAGCTCAGTTCAACAAATGATTATGAAGTATCCGTGTGGTTTTCCATGACACTGTCCTGATCACTTGGACAAAGATAAAAAGGACATTTTCCCCGGTCTCAAGGAGATCATATAAAATGATGGCAGTAGAAATACTTACATGAGACAGTATAATGCACAGCAGGATTTTATGGCATCAGAAGAAAGATCCCTAGAAAATGCTCTGGGAAATTGTGAAAGGGGAAAGAACACTTTCAGCTGGAGAGGGACAAAAAGGAAGGCTTCATGGAAGAGGTAACAGTTGATCTGATCCATTAAGATAAATCATTCACAAGCAAAGATAAAGGGTAATATATTCTGGGCATGGATAGCAGTCTGTTCAATTGTACAGAGGCTGAGAACAGCTTATAAAGTTCAGGGAATGACTGGAAATCTATTTAGCTAGGACATAGTGTGTAACGGGGAATAATGTAGAATTAGACTGGACAGGTTGGTTGGAAGCACATTCTAGAAGCCCTTAAATATAATGAAATTGCTGTTTTATCATATAATAAATAAAGGTGAGTGAAAATTATTGAGCAGAGGAATGGCATGGGTGGAAGTGTTCCCAAAGAAGATTGCTTTGGCTGAATTGAAGGCAGCAGAGGAAACACTGAAAGTGGGAACACCAGGAAGGAGGCTGTTAAAGTAATACAAGCAATATGCAATAAAGGGCCTGACCTTGAGTGGTAACAGTGTGACTGGAATGAAGCAAAGATGAGAAATGGTGAGGAGGCAGGATCAATAGGACTTGGTAACTAATTGGATGTGGGAGGTAAGTTTTGTGGGGGGAAGGAAAAGAGTCCAAAATGACTTGAGTTTTTAAATCTTCGTGACTGGAAGGATGCAGTGCCATCAAATGAAAGAAGGACATCTAGAGGGAAGGAAGAGAAGAATAAATTAGTGCAGAAGAATACTAGAAAGCATAAGTGGCAAGAAAAGCAGGGGGGTGCAGTGTTGCAGAAATCAAGGGAGGAGGTCATGGGAGAACATGATGGTCAACAGTATTGAAAGCTGTAGAAAGTCCAAAGACTGAAAATAACTTGCCAACATATTTAGGAAATGAGAGTTAATTAGCTACCTGGGGGAAGAAGAATCTGCACATGTGACCTATGGTGGCAAAGTTATTGTAAACCGTAAAACAGCTCCCATGGTAAAATTTACATGTAACCACCCATGTGAGAATGAGTCATTCCTTGGCACTAAGCCTTCTTTGTTCTGTTTCTATATAATATCCATCCTGGCCTAAGTGTGGTGTGGAGCTCTGCAGTGGCAGGACTTCCTTGTGAATAAGCTCCCCACATCAAACTAATTTACAGCCAACCTGGGGTGGATTGCCCCTCCTTTTGGGGGGGCTCTTAGTATTGTCTCAGAGATGGGATCATCCTAGTATGCCCCATTCCATTTTAATAGACTGATAAGAGTCAGAAGCCAGATTGCAAACGTTCTGAAGAATAAAGAAGAGCAGACATGAAGTCAATAAGTATTTGGATATTTACTTTATCGAATGCTAGAGCCACAGACAGGATTTTGAAGTATTACAAAAGCCTAATAAAATTTTAGACAGCAAAGAAGAAGAGAGTAGGGAGACACTGGAAATCAGGAAGAAAATGAGTGATGGGACAAAAGAAGATTGGATTTCACGGGGTCAGAGATATATGGAGCAACTTTCCTTGGCAATGAGAATGGCCACTTCATTCTCTGAGACTGTGGAAAATAAGATGAGAATAAAGAAGATTTGGAGAGTGTTTGATGCATAGAGGAAGGAAAAGGAGCTTAGATAGGGCAGATTAGATGTAGAAGATGGAATCACTCAGTCTTCTCAGTAAAGTAAGAGATGAAGTCACCAACTGAGAGGAAGAGGAATAGAGTAGTTTGGGGGCTTGAGGAAAAGAAGGAGAAAATAAAGAATTGCCCATCAATTTGAGAACAGCTATACAAATTATAGAATATGAGAGTGATGGAATACTGTTATGCTGTAAGAATCTGGAATGGATTGTTGCAGAGTAAAGGAAGCAAAAACAGGAGAACAATTTATATGATAATAAGATTGCAAAAACAAACCACTCTGAAAGACTTAAGGACTTCAATTAGTGCAATGACCAACAACAGTTTTAGGCTTTCAGTAATGAAGCTTGCTATCCAACTCCTGATAGAATGATGGAGTCAAGATGCATAATGAGACGTACATTTGGAGCATGGTTAATATGGGAATTTATTTAACTTGACTATGAATATTTATTACAAGGATTTTGTTTTTCCTTTTCATTTGGGGGAGGGAAATGAGAGAGAATAAAATTTTGTTTAAAATATCTTTAAAGAAAAGATTCTAAGCAACTTCTAAGAAGAATGTGATTGTAAATCAATCACTGATGAATAAAGATTGTCATGCAACATTCTGCAAATCTTAGAGCACTATATAAATGTTAGCTATTCTTTTTGGAGGCATCTGAGTGGCACAGTGGATAGTGTTGGACTTGGAGTTAGGAATAGCTTAGTTCACTTACTAGCTTCAGACACTAGCTATATGACCCTGAACAAAGTTTTAAAACTCTATCTGAACTTCCTCATCTGCAAAATGGGGATAATAATAGCACCTTCCTCCAAGGGTTATTGTGAAGACAAAATTAGATAATGTTTATAAAGTGCTTTGCAAATCTTAGCGAATGAATGAATGGCTGTGATTTCCATAGTTTTGTTATAGATATGATCTGTGCTAATAATTTTCCTAATAGTAAACCAGTCCTATATTCCTGGTGTAAATCCCACCTGGTCATAATAAATAAAAGTGCTTTGCAATCTTTGAAGTACTATATAAAATGCTAATTAATATGAATCTAAATTGGTTCCATTCTAACCAGTTTTATGATATCCTCTAAATAGCATTCATTGACTCAGTAGTTGGAGACAAGAAACAAACATTGAGTAGCAAGGATTATACAGGCTATCCCTAAATAAGGGGTTGGAGTGGAAAATGAGTAGGAAAGATTAGAGGAAGAAATTGTGGGGTTAGGGAGAAGTTGAAAGAAGGTATGAATAAGTAATGAAAGTGGTTTTAAAGGGATATGCTGTCTTTGGGAGAAAGCCAAGATTCAGTTAGTAGCAGAAGATAAACATAACAGAGAGAGGTTCAAAGATGGAGGCAAATATGGTAGAAGGAGTTCCAGAGAGCCCAAGAGATATAATCAGAAGAATGGAATAGGAACTGGGGAGGAGTGATGAGAATTAAAGGAAAGATATATAAAAGAGGAAAGGATCTCTGCCCAGACAGATAGCAATTTTTCATCACAAGGATTAAAGAATCTAGAGGTAGGAACCTTCTAACAATAGAGAAGGAGTAATACGAAATGTGGAGAATCTTGTAGATGAAATCCCATTTTTCTAATTAGAATGTTGGTATAGAAGTTCTGGTCCTTTCCAAAAGGAAACCCACCCCTCCTTTTCTTGACTGTGTAGGAAAGGAAGAGACTGAGATAATGATTCCTCTGCTCAATAATTTTCACACACCTTTATTTATTATATGGTAAAACAGCAATTTATTTACATTTAAGGGCTACTAGAATGTGCTTCCAATCAACCTTTCCAGTCTAATTTTATGTTATTCCCCTTTATACACTATGTCCTAGCTAAATGGATTTCCAGTTATTCCCTGAACTTTATAAGCTGTTCTCAGTCTCTGTATAATTGAACAGACTGTATCACTGAACTCCAATTTTGTCTGGTTGTTTTTGTTATTTTTTTTTACTTTTAAAAACTTTACCTTTTGTCTTACGATCAATATTAAATAGCATTTGCAAGGCAGAAGAACAGTAAGGGTTAGGCAATTGGGGTCAAGTGACTTGCTCAGGGTTAGCCACATAGGAGGAAATATCTGATGCCAGATTTTAATCCAGGACCTTCCATCACCAGATCTGGATCTCTATGCACTAAGACAACTAGCTGCCTCCATGTTTTGTTTTGTATTTTTAAATTCTCAGATCAAAAGAATTTAGAGCATATTTGACTAAATCTGTTTGGAATCCGTTTTCAACCTTTTCCTTTTAGAATCCCAGGGAGAATCTTGTTCAGCTGCCTGGCACTATGTTCTTCCCTTGTCAAGTCACATCTGCAGTATTGTGTTCAGATCTGAGCACTCCACATTAGGAGGGACATTGGCAAGCTGGGGTATAGCCAGAAAAGAGCTACCAGGATGATGAAAGAACTCAAAACTAAATTGTTAATACTGTGGGAGAGACAACACAGCTGATACACAGAGACAAAAAGGGATGCAGGGTGGCTGTTGTGCCAGGATGGTGCCGTAGTGCTTCTGTCTGGGGCCAAGACACATAGACAGCCAACATATCAGCAGTATTAATATTAATAAAAAATTATTATGAGTTCTTTAGACTCACCATAATGGTGCTGTGGATAAAAACCAATAGAGAGTAAAGAGAAAGAGAAGTAGGTGGGACCTTCATGCTTACCATCTGGACATTTACCCAGGTGTGATCTCAATGGTCTGATGGGAATTCCAGAAATGGAAATCCACAAGATATACCTCTTTTGCATTCCCTTTGGGTGTCTGCTTTCCCTGTGGCAACTTTTGCCAACTACCAGTGGTCTTAGTAGCACATAGAACAGCAATTGGAATCTCAGTCTGGCTGCATGCCTGAGCTACCATTTCTGAGCTACCATTACCTCTCCCCAGGAGTGTCCTAAAATCAGTTTAAACTTCAAGAGTTGGTTGTTAAATTTTCAGGGTGATCATTCACAGCTTGGAATCAGCAGACTATTCAAATCAAGGCTTAATTTATTATTTTGTTGCTTGCCTCGATTTAAGAATGTATTAATAGCACACATTAAACATTAAAGGTGTTTTGAGTGTACTTTAAAAAAAAACAAAAGATATGATTGTTAAACATTTATCAGCACATCCATGTCTTTCCTTTAAATCATTCATGAATCAATGATCAGGTCTGGAGTCCAATTATGATTAGTTGAAGGAAATAAAAATTCTTAGCTTGGAGAAGAGAAGACTTGGAGATTATAGTCATCATCAAATATTTCAGAGTGATCAGAAAGAAGAGATTTGGTTTATCCCATGTGGCCACCCTAGGAGAACCAGGACCAATGGGTGAAAGTCACAAGACAGTAAATTTCAAGTAAATATAGAGAAAAACTAATTTCCCAACAGTTAGTGCCATCCAAAAAACATTAAGAGCTATAGTGAAATCCCCACCAATGGAAATGTTATAGAGTAGAGTGCATTCCCATTTGTCAGGGATATTATAGGGGGATTCAGGTTCCAAATATGTTTAATTTTGATAATTCCATAATTCCTTTCCAATTCTAAAACTTAATAATTCTAAGATGAATTTTGGTCAGTGTTTTAAAGGAGAGTTTATCTGATTTAATTATAAGAAATAGGAAACAAACAGAATTTTTTAAAAATATAGCACAGAATTAGTGATATCAGATGAATAAAAAAACCTACCAATATAGACTTACCTCAAAATATTCTAAGTTCACCTCCTTTAATAAACCTTCCCTGTGACTGGAGACAGACTGGAATAAAAGAAATAGAAACTTTTTAGAGGCAAAGAAGGGGTTGTCTTCTTCCGTCCCCAATTTGATTAAAAAGAAATAAGCCTTTTAGGGGAAAAAAATCCCAAATTTTTCCATATTTCTTTCCTCTGCTGATCTTTAGGAATCCATTCCTGGTTAAGTAAGTAAGTAAGTAAGTGTCCTCTCAGATCTTGAAGGCTCATGTCTGGCTATATTGATTTATAGACATTTCTTTTTATTGTTCTTAGTGAATTTCCCATGAGGTAGTCACAATCTTCTGTAAACAACTGAAGAAAAGAGATTGGTGGGCAGTGTGGTATTGTGGAAAGAGAATGGAAGTGGCTATCCAGAAAGTCTTCCTTTTAGTTCCTACTCCATTATTGATTAGCTATTTGACTTTGAGCAAGTCACTTAATTTCTGTGAGCATTGGTTGCTGCATCTGAAGAGAGATAATTATGGCTACCCTATTTCACAAGGTCATTGCAAGAATCCTATTGAGATGATGTATATGAAGTCTTTGAATCAATGTCAGCAAGCATTTATTAAGTGCCTTCAGAAAAAAATCAATAATAATAATCATTGACATTTGTTTACTCCTTTAAAACTTAAAAAACACTTATGAATTTCATCACAATACTGTGAGACAAGTATTATAGCTATTATTAGAGTCCATATTTACAGATGAGGAAACTGATGTTCAGAGAGGTTAAATTATCCATAGTCTGATAAGTTGACAAGCATGAAGAGTAAAATTTGAACTCAAATCTTCTTTCTAGTCTTAGCAGAATGCTTTATGTACCCAGTAGGCAGAATGATTTTAAAAACCTTTACCTCTTCTCTCAAGAGTGAGAAGAGGAATGCAATTTTAATGAGTCAGCTGATCATTACTTTGACCTTTGAAACATAGAACATAGGACTTCCAGTCTTGTGGTTATTCCACAAAATAGACTTTTTCAAATGGTGTCAGTCATCGGCAACAGCCCAGGTGCCGAGTGCTTTTCCTCAGTCACAGTGTAGGACAAAGAAGGATGGCCTGAGAATTGGGAAATACGTGTTCTAGTCTTGGCTCTGCCAAGCCTTGCTTCAAGGCTTCAGGCATGCCAACATTTCTGGAATTCTGTTTTGTCATCTCTTCAATGAGAGAAACGATTCTGATCTTCACGGAGGAAAAAAAAATCGTATGGGTCCTATCTAGTTGAACAACATTGGCAATACATTTTAAAACTCCAGTCTTCACACATGCTACTCTCGACAAGGGGTAGGGATTTGCTTGTAGAAGAATAAATATAAATAATTAAAAACCTGCAGAGAGCAAAGTCATATTTATAGGGCTTCATTGTCATTCTAGCACCTGGTGGGTGAATGATAAAATTACATGAGTTTATTAAAAACACAAAATTGGATGGTTCCAGCCCTATTCCATCCAATAGAATGAGAACAGCGAGTTGCTACCTAGAAACAAGGACTGTCAGTATTTAAAGAGCAATCATGGGCATTATGGTGAGGGCTAACTAACATCAGGCAGATTGAGTTTGCGGCTGCATCTGCTCCCCCATTGTGAGCAGGGCTTCCTGGACATCACCCCATCTCTGGAGTTCAGATGTTCACACTATGAAATGTTTCCAAACCCAACCTTAGCCCTGGTTGAATGTTCCGTTTTTTCATTCCCTCTTTATTTATGATTCCCCACATTTCTTAAGATAAAAGCTTGCACTGCAAAAGCGGTCTAAAGCATACCCCCCACATACAAACCGATCTCCAGATTACCAGTGAAATTGCTGCCTTTGTATACTTATGGACTGACGTGATAACTGAAAATAACTTCCATTAGCACTATAAAAACTCCAGCTGATACCAAATGAATTTCATTTGATACCAGCAGAGAAAAATATTGGCTACTGAGATATTCTTTGTTCATGGATATTTACAGTTAGCTAGAATTCATGTACCATTCAGATAGCCAGGAGGCTCCAGATGTTTTCCTTTACTCTGGGACTCTTTATAGAAGGTCTTCCACCCAAATCCTGGCTTGCCTTTATCTATTAAAAGATAAGCTCTGGTCTCATAGTCTCTGTTCCACCTCTACAGGCTGAAGTCACTAGTAATGAAATTCTTCGTGGTTGATATGTAAACCACACTTTCTGAGATACGGAGAGTCCTGATTGCTGTCGACCCTCTCCCAACATCATCCGTGTAAATTTTTGGAACAACTAGAGAATAACAATAGTCACTAGTCCTTGCTTCGAAAAAAAAAATCTTAGATGAAGAAATAATTATAAATTCCCCAACTCCCTCCATGTTCTAGACAGGTTCCTCTGACAAGATGGATGGAGAGATGGATGGATGGATGCAACAAAGGGAATAGCTAAGGATCATGATGAATGTCTTGTCATTTAAAAATGAGAGAAATTATAAAAATTAGCCATATAATATTCAAATTATGGAGGAAACTGTATTGAGACAATGTTACGAGAATCATACTTGAATTATGTCATTATTTCATCTTCTTAAAATTCAACTCACAATAAATGCATGTTGAAACAGCCTTCAGTATTTAAGGAGTTGGACAGACAGAAGGAATATGCCATATGTATATTTCCACCTTTAATATCTAATGAATTTTTAATGTCCTCAAGAGAATTATTGTTCCTTTGCTCAGTCTCATTTAATACTTATGAATTTTGTGCTCAATGAATTTATAAGAATATTAAAAAGGCTGCAGAGTTATGGCTCTCTGATGAAACCTATAGGCTCCTTTTTGGAATAATATTTTAAATGCGCAAAATGAAATATGTTGTATTACAAAAGAAGTTTATTTTATTGAAATACAGTTTTCAAAATGTTAAAAAACAGGTCACATACCCAAGATTAAGGACTCCTGCAACAGGGTATGAGACCCAATTGCATATCTAGTATATCTCTTGATGTTTCACAGTTCTCTCTGTCTGCCTCTGCTTCTTAATGTGTGTCTGAATATCTTTGTGTCTTTCTTTATCTCTTTCTCCATCTCCATCTCTGTCTGTCTCTATTAACACATGGAACATTTTAGTGTTAAAAGCAGTTGAAAGTATTATTCTCATTTTTGTAGAAGGGTGATTTACTCAGGGTTACATGAGGACAAAGAGAAATCATATCTTTTTTCTAATTCTTTTAAATCATCCAATTCCACTGCAACTAATACAAGCTGAGTTCCAGTGGGAATTCAATAAACGTTGTTGACCAATAACATGCCTCATTGACATCTGAGATCAATATTACTTTTCAAAATTCCCCCTTGACTTCTTTACACATATTAAAGAAGGCCAAGGAGGATAAGGAGGAATTACTGGGGGAGGGGATCTTCAAATACTTCCCAAAACTTCAGAAATATTACAAAAACAATTATATTTGGAAGTATGTAAGTTGCTGAGGTCTCTGAAGTTAACTTTATGATTCTACAATATTCTTAGGTACAAAAAAAAAAGGCAAGAGATTGTTCTAAATCTGCACCCAACAAATGAAACTATTTAAGATTTTACAGTAAGTTCAATTAGCTTTTAGATGACTCTAAAGTCACTAATCTGTAGGAAAATCTCATTTTTATAAGATTTGCTGAATTTTTCTTTGGTAAATCAAAGGAAAAATAGAGATAGGTGCCTAATAGTACCAGTTTTAATAACTATTAAAAATTATTCAATGAAGTCCCATGTTTTAAGAATGGCATACTCCAGAGGGCTTATGTCAATCATTCATTCATGAATTTTTTTTCATCCAATCATCTCCAGTATTTTTAAGAACATAATGTGTGCACAGCACTGTACTAGGCAGTGTAGAGAATGGAAAGGAAGTATCTATCAAATGGGAAAAACAAGTTGTAGTAGGTCATTGTAATTGAATACTTTTGTGCCATAAGAAATGATGAACAGGATTTACCAAAAAACCTGGAAAGGCATATGAAGTGATACAAAGTGAAATGAGCAAAACCAGAATGTTATGTACACAGTAACAGCAATGATGTATGATGATCGACTGTGGCTGACAAAACTATTATCAAGAAGGCAAGAATTCAAGCAACCCCAAAGGACTCAGGACAAAAATGGATATCCACCAGGACAGAAGAAATAGAGTCTAAATGCAGATAAAAACATACCATTCTTCATCTTCTTTCCTCTGTGAATTTTTCCCTTATGTAAGCAATGTGTATTATGTATAATTTCTATCATATTACCTGCCTTTTGGGAGGGGGCATGGGGGGAGAGGAAAGAAGAGAACATGACTTGCTAAATGTCAGAAAACAAATATTTTAAATTATACCATGTAATCTAGGGGGAAAAAAAGAACAGAAAGGAAGTTTGAGATGCTCTTACTACTATCAAAGAGTTTACAACCTAGTAAGAAATAAACATTTAAATAATTGCATGGCATTATTTGTTTAGGGGCATGGATGCCTAGCCAGCAGAAAAGTACCTTAGGAGTCCAGAAGAAAAGGAAATAAGGATAAGCTGAAGCTATAAAGAAAGGGAAATGAAATTTAAGCTGGATCCTGAAGGATGGGCACAGAGTAATAGAGGACTCATATTGAATGAGTACAGAGCATAAGCAAAAACACAGATTCCAAAATAAAAAGAACCATTGTGGGGAATAGGCAAATCTGTTTGGAACCTATAGTTTCAGGTTAGATCATGGTGGGAGTAATTAGCCTCAGAAAGCAAATGACTCCCAATGACCCCTTCCATGCAGCAATGCCAATTGACAGATGGCAGCATTTTAGAGTCACAGAATTACAGATTTAGAACTAGATGAGAACTAGATCATTAAGCCTAATCCCTTCATTTTATAGATAAGGAAACTGAGGCTTAAAGAGATTAGGTGAGTCCTCCAGAGTCATAGTGAGGGAAGATTTGAACCCATGGCAATAGAATGCTGGGCTTGGAGTGAGGGAAAAAACAAGTCTAAATCCTGTGATTCTGGACAAGTTATTCAAGTTCTCTAAGCCTTACTTTCCTCTTCTGCCAAACTAGGATAATAATAGTACCTACCTCACAAGATTACAGTGAGGACCAAATGAGAACATGTATATGAAGCTCTCTGCAACCTTTAAAGTGCTAGATAAATATCCCCTGATATTATTAAGGCAACTGCTCGATGCAAAGACATATAGTTATAAATGAATATCTCTATTCAAGAAACCCTGCATTTAGGATAACTATAAACAGTTGCTTGTAAAAGCCTTCCACTTTACCCTGCAACTGATGAAAGCTTCACTATGTCTGATTGAGTCCAAGCACCTATTAGGAAGATTCTACAAGACCAGCCCCCTCAATAAAAGAAAGACACACAGGCATCTGTAAAGCTGTTTGTTTCTCAGTATTTCTGATGTGCTCCTATAAAGGTTATGTCCTGTACAGTATAAGATAACGGGTTTTGTCAAATCCACACAGACAAAGGCTCTATATCAAGGGACCTGAGATTACAAGGGCAGCTAGGTGGTGCAATGGACAGTCCTGGACCTACAGTCAGAAAGACATCTTCCCCAAGTTCAAATCTGGCCTCAGACTCTAAGTGCATGAGCCTGGACAAGTCATTTAACTCTGTTCATCTCAATTTCCTCATCTGTCAAATGAGGTTGAAATGGCAAACTACTCCATTATTTTTGCCAAGAAAACTTCCAAATGGGGACACAAAGAGTTGGGTGTGACTAAAAATAATTAAACAACAATATAGTATTAGAGATCTAGAATCAGAAGGGTCCTCTGAGGTCATATGGTCCAATCCTCATTTTATAGATGAAGAAACTGAGGTCCAAGGAAATTTGGCAACTTCCATCAGTTAGCAAATATTTGTTAAGTACCTACTATGTTCCAGGCACTGTGCTAGGTGGGCATAGAAACACAGAGAATACAACAATCTCTACTCTAAAGAGTTTACATTCTACTGAGGAATACAGCAAGAATATGTAGAATATATATATGTATATACATACATATACATACATCTGCAGGGAGTATACATATGTGTGTGTGTGTATATACACATTTGTTTAATATGGCCATATATTTATTTGATCTTTTGTTAAGGTTAAAATTTAGGGTTCAGACTGAATATATTTTTTTGTTTGGTCGCCAGGGATTTAAATTCTAAATCCCAATGAAATACTCAAGTCAGAATGGAATTTTATGGTGGTTTATTTATAATAGAAAGAAGAAATTAGGATTGAGAGAGAGAGAGAGGGAAAAGGGAAGGATCACTGCCCCAGTCTGGTCTGAACCCAGTGGGAGTTCAGAGGCCTCAGCCAAGGGGCTTTTCTGGAGGCGAGTCAGCCTTAACACTCACCACGTGATCATCTCAGGGAAGCAGTCTGAGGTCTCAGGCTACAGCTCTTCCAAGTCAAGTTCCACCACCAAGCCCCTCTCACAGGAAGTGACATGAAATATAAAGGCAGTTCTTTATGTCACTTCCTATGTTTCACATGTACCAATGGTGGCTTAAACTTGGCTTTAGACAGCCGAGGGGTCAATC
The DNA here is from genome assembly GCF_027887165.1 of Monodelphis domestica. NCBI lineage: Eukaryota > Metazoa > Chordata > Mammalia > Didelphimorphia > Didelphidae > Monodelphis > Monodelphis domestica. The sequence continues at coordinate 166,785,212 of NC_077234.1, read as the reverse complement.
AGTTGTATCTGATTTATCATGGGTCATAGACCTTCCTCTCCCACACTTAATCCCTAATGCCTAATGGGGTTTTATACATTCCTGGTTGCTAGAATTCTAAAGACTAAGCAGGGTGGAGTAAAACTAAAATTCACACTTTACTTACATAAACAAGTATATAGATAGAATTAATAGTTTTAAATTGCACTAAGACTTTTGGGATAACTTGTAAAAGAGAAAAAATGCAAAGTAATTAACTACACGGTAGTTTGTGGAAGAGAGGGCACTAAAAAAATTCAGGAAAGACTTTATATAGAATGTAATGCTTGAACTACACCCTGAAGAAATTGATTCTAGGAGGCCAATGTCCAGTGGGAGTGAATATATTCCAGGAATGAAGGATTCCCAATGTAAAAGCACAGAGATAGAGAGTATAGTCTAGGGTGTGAATGAGAGAAAATATTGGTTTGATTGGCTAAAAGAGCACAAAAGTAGAAAAATACATATCTCTTCCATATTGCATCTTTCCCTATCATTGTGGTTTTAATATGTTTGGCATAAGAAATTAAATGGAAATTTGGGAAATTTTGTGGAAGCTACAGGTGACATGGGGAGATCAGCAGATGATATAGAAAAAGTTTGAAATTCAGAAATACATAATATATATTATGGTATTGTACAATGTCAACATATTTCATTTTAATAACACATATATTCAATTTCTCTTTTAAAGTTAAAGTATATAAAAAGTTACAGTTTACAAAAAGAACAAGAAAGCCAGCAGACAAAACTCAAAGACTAGAAATATAAAGAAATCTCCATATTGATCTACATATAGTCTATAACCAAATACTTAACCTAAATTTTACACTAAGGTACTGTAAAATCCCATAAAATAAAAAAAGGAAAAATCAGATTTCTGTTCTCATACAAAAAGGGAGCCAAAAAATTTACATGGATTTTCTAGATCACAGGGGCACTGTGCCCCCAAGCCCTGCAATATGGAAGGGATAGCTATAATGTCCAATGAGATTAGAAAGATAGTTTCAGGCTATGTTGTGAAGAGCTTTAAAAGCCAAACAAAGAGTTTATATTTTATCCTAGATTCAATAGGAGTTATTGGAATTAACCAAGTAGAATCTGAATTAAAGGAAAATCAGTGGGCCAGCAGTTTGTAGGACGGACTAGAATGGAAAGAGTCAAGGCAGGACAACCAAAGATGAGGGTATTGCAGTCTTCTAGGTGAGAGCTGAGGACTTGGACTAATGTGGCTGCCATGTGAATAGAATCAGATTTTGTCAAACTAGAAATGGCAAGATTTGATCATTAATTGAATGTAGGGGGTGAGGGAAAGTGAGGAGGCAGTGGTAATTCTAAGGTTACAAACCTGGGAACATTGGAAGATTGCTGGTACTTTTGATGGAAATTTTCAAAAAGTCAAAGAGAAAGGGCAGGGATGGGGAGATGAGTTGAGTTTGAAATTTCTCCCAAGGATACACAAGGAGTAAGTGTCAGAGGGAAGATTAACCCATGGCCATCCTATCAGCAAAGCAACAACCAATTAAAAGGCCCAAAGTTCACAAAGCAAAGGATCAAAAATGGGAGAACAACTTACTAAAACAAAAAATTCCTATCAATCAAAAAGCATGAAAGGAGAAATTGAAAAGCAAGGATCACTTCAAAAGAAAAAATAGAACCCCGTTTTCTCTATTTATGGATGTGGTACCATACAATAGCTTACAACTAGTTTTGTTATTATAAATTAATTAATTTTTATTTATTTATTTAATTTTTAATTAATAAATAAATTTTAATTAAATTTTAATCTAAATTAATTAAATTTATATAATTTAATGCACAGTTAATTAATTATCATTTGTTAATAATTGTTTATAATTAATAATTAAAATATTAATACTATATTATAGTATAATAAATTAATTTATTAAATGAAAAATCAAAATAATAAATTAATTAAACAGGCACAAATCAGGGACCAAATAGCTGTCTCACTGTCACTACAACTGATCAGTCATCTTTGGAACATTGTCCTTGGGGGGTAAAAAACATGGACCCAAGGATAAATAATTATACACGTTGTTGCTTCCATTCTAAAGGAAGCATGGCATTCTTCTGTTAAGATTTTAAAGATAGAATGGACTACTCACCCTACTCATCTTGGCAGCATATAAATCTGCCTATTACTATCTTAAAAGAAACATCTCCCCCTGGATAACTAGTCAGCAGCTCAAACTCAGCACGTCCAAATCCAAACTCATCATCTTTCATATTGTTGTCTACTATGCATCAGGCACTTCATTAAATGCTAGTAAAATTAAGGGATATGAAGAGAAGCAAAACAGTTCCTGTTCGTAAGGAGCTTCTAATTTAATGAAATTCTGTATTCTGAACTCTGAGTCTTTTTCTGAACTTGCCTTCTATGGATACCATAGTACTCCTATCACCCAAGTTCACATCCATACATTCTTTTGACTCTTACTTTTCCATCATTCTCCATGTCCAGTTAATTTCTAACTCCTATGAATTCTACTTCCATAATATCTAACTAATCTGTTTCTTTTTTCCACATGCATATTCCCCTCCCTAATTTGGGTTCTCATAATCTCTTGCCTGGGCAATTATAATAGACTCCTAATTGTTATCCTTGTTTCTATTCTCTCCTTTCTCCCATCCATCTTCTGCATAGCTAGCAAAATAATCTTCATAAAGTATAAGCATAACCATTTGTTTTAAGCTATGGTGATATAATGTGGCTATCTTAACATGACAAGATTGGATTACTCTAGTGTCTCTTCCCCCAACATTATTCTCCAAAGAATCTTTGATTCCTGACAAAAGAAGAAGCAGATGATTGGAGCCAGATACTAACCACTCTGCTCCCCCAGAAAGAGGGTCTTCGGGTCTAGAATTGCATCTATCTGACCCATTAAATATTATTAGTCTAGGGGATATTCTTTTTAATTTCAAGATACAGTTCCTGATTGCCATTTCTTTCTAAGATAAGAGAGGCTTCAAACTTAATATCCAAACATTGACTTCCTTCACACTATATAAACTTCAGTTCCTCAATGAGATTCAAGCAAATGGGAAATAAATCCATTTATCCAAGTCAATAGCAAAACAGAGAATAGAAAAGGTGTATCATAGGAAAATGAGGCAATACATAGTGAAGGAGCTCTCCCATTGGGATCACTTTAACAAAGAATGAAAAGGTCTCAGAATTTACCTGAAAGGAAATTCCCTTATGGCTCTAATGTAGCAAACTATAGTAGAGACATGATGGAAACTGTCAACTTTTCTCATGTCAGGTACTTCCAGAGTCTTTCTCTGTCTTCAGTGACCTGAAGGGAAGTTGACATCATACATCTTCTCTTTCAACACTGGAAACCAGTAGAGCTCAGGATGTCTCTTGCCCCTCCTCTTATCAAGTCCACCCTAGCTCTTCTGCAGGTGAAGGGCGTTGATCTCCACCAATCCAATGAGAAGAGCATCCCATACAATTGGTCCTTTGAGCTAGAGTTACAGTGAGAGCAATCTACAGTAGCAAGTTCAACCTTTGCCAAGGAGAGAGGGATAATCACCATCTCAAGTCTCAAAAGGCTGTACCACAATGTTACCCTACATTCTCTTCATCTCAAAAATAAAAGCAAGGTGTGAACTCCTATCTTTGTGATTTTACTTTTATTTATCCAAACTGCAAAGATATATTTCCACAGCAGCTGGTCTTCATTAGAATGAACCTAACCCTTTAGTCTTTGACTCTCAGTCCATGCTTTTCCAGTTCTCCTTAGGGAGCACATATCTTCCAAATTTGTGTAGTCCTACACCTAGGCAAAGCACAAAGTATAACTAGGGAAAGGCAACATATATATTAACCCAGCTTTGTGCCTTTATACTTTGGAAAGCCTGCTTCTAGGTTTTTGTCTCTAATTTCTTCTTCTCAAAGTCTGCTTTGGAAATTTTTTAAATTATTTTTTATTCTGGACTTAAACACTAAATAAAATTACCATTTCCAAAGACACAATAGAATAAAAAAAGAGGATTGTAAAGAAAAGAAAGTGCTATTTTGTCTTCACTTTTGTCTTCTCCTTGAAATCTTCACTCTAAAGGTTCTATACATCTTAATGCACTGAGAGAAATAAAAAGTGTTTTGTCTGGCTGGTGATTAGCCCTGAAAGTTCTCTGGACAGTAGCCACTTTAATGACCTTGCAAATGGTCATAATCTTTCATATGTAAATAGCTATATAAAGAAAGAGACCTTGAAAAAATATGTTCTTTATAAAATATAGGATTATAACAAAGGGTGTACTGGTAAACATTTAACAACCAGCTCACTGGAAAACTATACACAGTACACACTTTAATTTTAATCTGCATCATTAACATTTTCTCCATCACTTTCTTCAGTCTAGCCCATCATCAAAACAAAGTCCTGATGTGTAGTATTTGCACATTTCTAAGATACTAATAATGCTCAGGATGAAAATTTAAGTCAGATCTTAAATCATTCTGAATTCCAGTATGCCCCTAAATATCATAATCAGGCAAAAATGCTACTTCCTATAACATTTATGCATATACATGAATGCATGTGTGTGTTTGCTATTTAATCCATTTAACAATCAAACAAGTATCACAATATGTATCATAAGATAAAAGGGACCTTTGAGGCCAAATAGTACAAGTTTCATCTTCTGTAGATAAAGAAAATGAGGGCCAGTCAGGTTAAGTGATTTGCCACACAAATAGTAAGTACATATATTACAAATTTATAAACATTTAATGTTAATTCTTAGTACAAACAGTTCTGACTTTACTCCCTTTTCCAAGGTGTGATCTTGCATCATACACACAATTAAACTAATTTGGGCTATAATTTGCACTCCTATATGTTATGCCACTCCTATGCATAAAAAAGTTCAGCAGCTTCAGATTAGTTAAAATAAAATACAAACCCTTCTACCTGGAATTTAAAGCCCCTTAAAATCTGGACAATCAAAAGATTACCAACAATCTTTCCACTGCTTCCATTTCCAATGGCCTTATCATGTTAGACCTCATCCTAGTTTACATTTTTTATAGTATTTGAGATACTTGATAATTCCTTTTGCTCAAAATTTATATTGTATTTATTCGTATATTTTGTGTACCTTCATGTTTTCTACCCTGGTAACTTGAAAGCTCCATAAAGGAGTGGTCATGTTATTCAAAATTGTACTATATATCACCACTGAGTTAGAAGCAAATATCAAATTGTATGTCATTATGACTTTGAATAGTTCAAATTTGATTAAATATGACCACTGCCAGAAATTTATTACTTAAACTAATGAGGACTTACTAATATAGTACCTAGCATATAATATGTGTTTAATAAATGCATGTTGATGGATGGCTTGATAGATAAGAGGGAAACTATGTTACATTTTAAAATACTATGTGTAATAAAAAAATCAATATTTAATACATGTACCGACTGGCATATCTCAGTACTTAAAAGAAAATTAGTAGTAAAATCTAGATAGTAAAGTAATGCTATCTCTAGTTCTAATTTCAATATGTCTTTCTGAGTCACATAAATCTAATCAAAAGAGAATTTTAAAAAAGGATCTAAAAATTTTAATAAAAGTTAGATATGTTAAAAGAGTTTTGTTAATCTCTCCCACTGTCTCTTTAAGAGGCAAAGGAGCAAAAAGATGTCTCAGTAAGAGTCATTTAACTGACAGGCTTCTGTGTAAGAGTTCTGAAGATTCCGTTACTTAGGAGATGAGGATCATATATAAGGTGCACCATTAAAGAGTTTAAGGGTTCTTTTGCCTCTGGAATCCTAGGGATCAGAGAGTCAGTTTGTTTTTGTCTCAGTCAAAATGGCAGTTTTTACTGTTGAGAGTTTGGACTGAGAAACTGATTTAAGGAGGTTGGAGGAGATAAAGGTTTTTTGATTAGGTAGATAGCTAGTTAGGAAATTTAAATTTAGACAGTGTGGAGAATTTAGGCCTGAGTCTGGCTCAGGCAAAAGAATGTGCCCAAGAAGGCATTTAGATTAGGTTTCTTAGAAATTTTAAATGGATTAGGATTTTAGGAATAGTTATATGATATTAGAGAAATAATCTGACTTTCCTCCTTCATATCTCCTATCTGAACTTCTCCTCAGAATAAACTAAATGTTTTGTGTTTTACCAACCTACTCTCTGTTCTTGTGTCAAACTACTACCAAAATTTTAACCCTTCCCAGATATGATAGCCCTTTAGTAATTACTGAATGGGAATCGAAAGGAATATATCTATTTTAAATATTGCATAGCACCTTTTTTAACATTGACTATGGTAGGGCATAAAGAGTTACAGAACAAATGCAGAAATATATTAAACATATCATTTACAGACAAAAATGCAATAAAGTTATAATTGATAAGAGAAATATAACCAAAAGAATATAAAAATACAATTCTATTAAGTGACTATGATATAGAACAAAAATAAAAATAAGTGGTATAAAAACAAAGCATAGGATCAATACATGATTATGGTTTTTTAAAAGATATCAAAATTTTAAAATATACCCAAACCTCTGGTATACATCTAACTTTTCCTGCAAAACAGTCTGGATGGGGGCAGCTGGGTAGCTCAGTGGACTGAGAGCCAGGCCTAGAGACGGGAGGTCCTAGGTTCAAATGTGACCCCAGACACTTCCTAGCTGTGTGACCCTGGGCAAGTCACTTGACCCCCATTGCCTAGCCCTTACCACTCTTCTGCCTTGGAACCAATACACAGTATTGACTCCAAGACGGAAAGTAAGGGTTAAAAAAAAACAGTCTGGATAAAATCTATATTTCTAAAGACTTAAAAAAAATATAAAAAAGAGAACTAGAAAAACAATACAAAAGTAGAAGCCATGAAACTCAAATAAGACATCAACAAAATTAAAAACAAAAAATCTATAAAAATAATAAATAAATGTGGACTATCTTTAAAATACTAACAAAATAAACAAGTTATTTAATACAAAAAAAAAGGAGGAAATCAGACTAACAAAGTTAAAGTGAGGAAAAATCCACAGTGAACAAAAAGAAAAAAAATTCCATCATCAGAAACTATTATGTTTATTATATGCCAACCAAACTTAAAACTGAACCTCAGTAGAGTCGGTCTGGTTAAGCGGAAAAAGAGCTATATTTGAATAAGAGGATGAAGATTCATATCCATCTCTGCCATTTAATTACTCCTGACTTTAGTCAAGTCATATAACTTTTCCTAACCTCAGCTTAGTTTTCTATAAAATGAGGAGGCTGAGTTAGGTAATACTTCAGATCCCTTGTAAATTTAAATTTGTGATCCTATGAAAACTTGAAATGAATATTTGCAAAAATTTAAATACACTCATTAACAAAATGGGAACTACAGAGCCTAAACAATCTTATCTCAGAAAGAGAAACTGAACATAAATTAACTCCCAAAAGACAAAAACCAGATGGACTGAAAAACCAGATGGAAAAGCCCAGATGGATTTATAAGTGAATTCTATAAAATGATTTTTAAATAAACTCCTATGCAAAATAAAATATTTGCAAAAGGAAAAGAAAAAAGTCTACCTTGCAAACCTTTTCCTTTGAGATAAATAGGATACTATTACACAAACCACAGCAAGATAAAATAAAAAGAAAAAGTAGAGCACTATTACTAATGAATATTAATATCAAAATGTTAAATAAAGCACTAGCATAGAGGCTACATTATTATGTTAAAAAATATTCACAAAGACCAAGTTAGATTTATATTAAAAATGCAGAAGTATTCTAATAATGAAACTACAGTGTAATCTAACAGTAAACTAAAATATAAATATAATAATAAACTAAAAAAACTTTAAATATTATTTCATTTAGAAAAAACAACAAAATATACCACTCAATCATAATAAAAACACTAAAAACAATGTGAATGATAAATCCTTGCTTTAATATGAACAAAAAGCATATACCTTAAAGCAATAACAAGTATTAAACTATAATGAGAAAACAACAGAAACTATCCCAATAAAATTAGGAGTAAAGTAAGTTGTCCATTGTTTAATATTATGCTATAAATTCTAGCCACGCCAATTCTAAAAAAAGAAATTGAATGAATAAGCACTGGCAAAAAGGAAGAAAAATTACCTCAATTTACAGATGTCAACAGAATTTGCCTTCTTTATATACAAATCGCTGATTTGTTGGAGCCAAAGTAAAATAGAACTCAAAAATAAGAAAGAATATGGAATACAATTTATAAAATCTTAAAGATCCACTGAATGAAATGAGTAACAAGTTTCATTTACTAAAAATAGGAAAAAAGTAACGGACTGAAATCAATTACAATTTTGTATAGAGGTTTAATTGATGGAAATTACCTTAGCCAAAAAAAAACTATGACTGCTTACCAAGTAGAGAGATACAACAAAGAAGAAGAAGGTCAGTTTAGAATATAAACTTTATTTTTAAAAATCTTATGGAGGATTAAGGAAGGTTAAGATCAGTAGTGCCTCATAAATAGTAAGAAGTAGTAGAAGAGAAAAAGAATGTTAAAGTTTGGTGAGAAACCCAAATAGGGAAAGCTATCCTGAGGGCATTTAAATATAAGTAGAAAGAAAACAACAAAGACACAATATGGAAAATATTTGCAAAGATGTTTTTTAACAAATTCCTTTTGCCACCCAGGATAATCAAAAAGGACATTGCTAGAAAGAAATAGCAATGAAGAAGGAAATGGCAAGTCCTTTCAGTATCTCTATTAAAAAAAACAAAACCCAACCTCAAATGGGGTCACAAAGAGTCACACATGACCAAATAACAGCAATCAAGCCACTGGATACGCTTCTAGAGGTAATGGAAATGTCAGTGAAGAAAACAAATCTGGGAAAGGCAGCAAGACTAACCAAGAATACACAGAAGATTTCTCTCCTGGAGTCAGCATAAATTGGAGTATTTTAAGGGATGAATTCTTGAGGTATTTTAAAGAAAGAAGATGGAAATGTGGAAGTTTTTCAGTTCTTCCTATTACCCCTGCCAAACATCAACTGAGAGAACTTTGGTTCTCACAAATCATATATTTTCTTTTTTATCTATATGAAATTTTTATAAGAATCATATGCATATATATTGAAAGCATCTTTGCTAAAGGTATTAGTATGCAATAATTCATTAATATTATATTATAGATCATTATAATATTATTATTGGAAGGTTTTTGTAATTGACATTTCACTATATACCATCTCTTTACCATCACACAATTTGAAAGATGTAGAGAATACAAGATGCTATGTACTTATTTACTGATCAGAAAAAAAATTAATAGAATCATAGAAAACACTACCTTAAAGCCTCTACTTCATAATTCTCCATAGAGAAGAAAAAACCCTCAAAACCTGAAAAAGTTTTAAACAGAATTTTATTAGGTCATTTGGTACCGAGAAACAGGAAAAAGGTGCAACTCCCTCTTTGAGTCTTTATGAGGTTATATGATATAGAAAGCAGACAAGGACAGAACATTTCCCTGATTGACCACACATAAGCATTTATGCAGTTCAAGATGTATATCAACAGGTAAATATAACCAGTCCAATCTGGGGAACCCAAAACGTAAGCTCCAGATGGAACCAAAACAAGACCTAGGTGGGATCTAAGCATTCCCTGCAGCCGCCCGGCTTCTCTGGAGCATCTTTGAGGTTAACCTGATTTCTACCATAAGTTTTATATTAAACAATTATCTAGCCATATAAACCTTGGTTCAAATAATAGTAATACATAATAAAATAGTCTCCCACAGTCTCCTGCAATAAGATGTCTTCTAAGCATATGTCAAAGCTGTACAGGATTCCTTTAAAGATATAGTGGAAATAACCTTGCCTATTGACTCTAGTCACTGTTATGTGATGAGAAATAAAATACAAAGACCTATCCTTGCTTGCCAAAATTATTTGCCACTATTATGGAGGAGATTCAGCACAGAGTCCAAGTCAAAAAGGAATTCCCTCTAAGTGATATGATCCTTTTTGGGGGGAAGGATGTTCTACTTAGTCTTGGAATCACAACTGAAGGCATTAGAGTCTTCTCAATAGGAACCACAGCTACCTAAAGTTGTTTCACTATCTATATGTATATTAAATTCCAAGTGGATAAAAAAATGACTCCTGTCCAGACTGACATTTGGTTACAGAGTCTGTCCATATATATATATATATATATATATATATATATATATATATATATATATATATATATATATATATATATATATATATATATATATATGTGCTATACATGTATCTTTTAAAGACATAGAAAGTGAGAATAATGAGTTGGCTCCAGAACTGAAGAGGAATTCTTTTAATGACCTCAAGCTCTTTTCTGAAACAAAGACCTATATTTGTAGAATTAATATTCTTCCATTGTTCTTCTAGAGAAGCGAATCAGAGAATACTACAGTCTGAAGAAATAAAAAGGAAAATCTTCCAAATGGCAATGGGGAGGCTATAGACTACAAAACACTATGAATGAATCAAGAATGATTCAAGAATGTAAGCAAAACTGGAAAAGATGGTATCAAAGAGATATTCAATAAAAAAAGACAGTGGGATAGTCATATTGAGAACTAAAGGGAAACTGGTAAATATCCTAAAATCTCTGTTGGTGTTCTTTTAAGGAAAAAAAAAAAACCTTACCTCTTTTGTCTTGGAATTGATACTAAGAATTTGTTCCAAGACTGAAGTGATAAGGACTAGGCAAATGGGGTTAAGTGACTTGCCCAAGGTCATACAACTAAAAAAGTGTCTGAGGCCAGATTTGAAGTGAAAACCTTTTTCCTAGGCCTGATGCTCTAACCATTGAGAAATCTACCTGCCCCTGTTATTCTTGAAATGTAAGAGGAAACGTGAGGAAGTTTCTAGTGTTCCTAGTAGATGCCTAGGAAAAGTTTGGAAAAGAGTATGTGTACAAGGGAATGATCCAGAAGCAAAGGAAATCTGAAATTTGAAGAAATGCATCAAAAGAGGAGCAGATGGAATCACATAAGACCTTAGGGGATGGAATGGAATTCCAGCCAGGCTCAAAAGCAGTTGGAGGAGAGAAACCAAGGTTCTTCTTGTCTTTGGCTCTTTGGGAGCTGGGAGGGAGAACTACCTTGACTGGTAAAATACCCAAATCTCTCAATTTTGTTATCTGAGCAGAAGAAAGAAGATCTCAATTCTCATCTGAAGACAATCTTTGGGATAAAGACTTTTTCTCTTAGAGGAACCGAACGCTTATTTATGAAGAAGATTACCAACGTTAACCTTCAAAAACTATATTGGGAAGATATTTTAGGGATCTTCTCTTCCCACTGTCCTTTCCCATTACCCTTTCAACAACTTTATACCTAAATAAATTAGATATCTTGATTTGTAATAGAAATTAAATCAGTCTATGTGTTAGGAGGGGAGCTTCAAAATCCATCATTATAAGAAGGAAGCTGAGGGAAAATTTGACTTACCCTACAGTCTAGCCAGACTGAATGGTAACAGCTCAACTTGGGGATGGGGGGAGGAAGTGTCAAGTAGTATTCAATCCCCAAACTGCTGAACATTGGTTCCTTCCTTTTCAAAGTCCCCCTTGCTAGTACAGGTATAGAGAAAAATTGCCCAAGCATGAATTGGTTGTGATGTGCATGAGGCAACACCTCCAACACATTTATCATAGATTCATTATATTACAGTCTGATGACTTACTTAAAGAATCCCAGAAATCAGAGAAGAAACTAATTAATATAACTAATAGCTTTAATAAAGTAGCAAGAAAAGGCAGAAGATGACCAGTCATTTCTGGGAGGTTGGGAAAGGGGTGATAAGAACTTATCTGCCACCTCAGGATTTTTTTTCCTCTAGTTCTGTGTCATAGCTCTGTATTTGTTATATGCTACAGCCTATTCATACCCATCAGGCACCTTTTATCCTTCCAGTGATATTAATTTTTAATTCATCAGCATCTTTACCATTCCATATTTTACTGCTATGCAAATTCTTTAAATATCTCCAGATAAATGTCACTTCCTTATGTCACAAGAGTGACAGGTTACTCAAGAGACATTTCAGCTGCTTCCCAACATGTCCCCATTTCCAAATTTCCCTAACCATTATACTAATACATTTTGCCTGCTGAATAAAATAAAAATTCCTGATCTGGACATTCAATCTAACTCCCTCTCTCATTCCAATCTTATCTTCCATCATACTTCTTCATTTATTCTATGCTTTAGTTATACTCCCACCTCAATTTCTTTCTACTATTGTTCATGCTGTGTTCTATGTCTGTAATTAAGTTTTCTACGTCCCTCATTTCCATCTCCATCTGCTCAATCCCTTCCTTCACACTATAAACCACGCGCAGGATGTTCACCCCATGATACCTTTCTTCTAGGGAACACCTTTCCCCTCAATCCCTGCAAAGATGAAGGGCAGCAGGAATTGGCATCTCAGGTGGTATTTGGTCTATGAAGTCATCCCTGCCTGAGTATTTCAGCTGAAAGTGATATCTGTCTCCTAACTTACAACACTTTGTCTAGACTGCTCATTTTCACTCGTCACACTTCCCCTTCCATATAAATTATTTGCATACCTGTATTTTTCCCCAAGTATATTAAAAACTTCTTAAAAGTAGCATCCAGGTCAGATCTCTATTAATATTCTCAATGGCTTGAACACAGTATGTTTAACATATGTTTGTTGTATTTAATTAAATTGTATGTTGAATTTGCAGTAGTAGAAAAACATACAAGTTGAAAATGTCTAATAGTCAGGGAGAGGTTCAGGACGGTCATTTAAGTACAAGGTCAGACCGCTGAATCTTCTGGAACAATGGTTCCTTTTGCACTTACATGTATTCCTGCAGTGGATGTGGTTAGAAGAAAGGTAAACAGTGGGATTTTTAAGAGTTCACATATTCATAAGGGATGTCTCTTCTACCCTCCTTTCTCCTAGATTTGGCAAGAGGTGAGTCTGCCAAGTGATGAACAACTGCAGCTCAAAGTATGTGATTTCATATTATAGTAGCATCCTTTGATGATTCGGCTCTTTTCATCCAAGGATCTCAAAATGCTTCATAGACATTATATTGAAAGAAAATAGTCCTTCTCTTAATTATTGAAAGGATCGAAGAGTCTTCAAACAAAGATATTTGCCTTGTGTTAGACAATTAGTGCCTTTTTAACTTTGAGGGGGAGAAAACAGACTGACAATAAGATAGGGAGGTTTGAGGAGTCCTTTAGAAGAGAAGAGAGGGAGTCAAGATGGCAGTGTAGAGGCAGCAAAAGTTCAGACCTCTGAAAACCTTTCCTTACCAATTACAAACTAAATGCTCCTAGAGGACTGAAAAATCAAACTTAACAACAAGACAGAGCCAAGGAACCCTCCCACTGGACTCAACGTAAAAGGTACACCCCCAAAAACCTGAATTCGAGAACACTTAGGTTTAAGGGGAAGAAGGAAGGTCCTAGGATCCCTCCCCCACCTAGAGCACTAAGCCTCCAGCAGTAGCTGGAACCCCTGGCCAGGCAACTGTGCTGGTCTGGAGAGAGTACCTTGTGGACAAAGCTCTGCCAGGCTCAGAGCATCGAAGACAGGGGGTGGGGAATCAGTTGGAGAAGAAGCACAGAGCCCAGACCGGGCAGCCTAGTTGCAGCAGCAGAGACACTCCATATCCCCCCACTTCCCAAGGTTTTGGCCTCAGGGAATAACCAGCTCAACCCAGCTGGACTTAATCCTATCAAAGCCTTCAAAGGGCGGGAAAGCACAAGCTCCAACACCCCTCCCCCACAGACTGTGCTGAGAGATTTGCCAACAAAGCTCCAAGGGTGAAGGCTGACAGAAAAATCCAAAACCACAAAAAAATGAGAGGAGCAAGAGCATAGGCAACTGCAGGGAGTAAAGAAGGGGCAAATATGAGCAAACAACAGAAAAAGAAAAAAAGAAATTATAATAGACAGCTTATATACAGGCAATGAACAAAGAGCAAATGGAACAGAGAAGGAGGAGGGAACACCAAGCAAAAAAACAGAAACCCCAGCAAATTGGATACAGGCTTTGGAAGAACTCAAAATACAATTCAAAACACAATTAAGAGAGACTGAAGACAACTGGGAAAAGAACTTAAAATCAAGATAAATCATCTGGAAACAGAGGCAATTCAACTAAAATGATAAAATAGTGCCTTGAAAGCCAGAATTAACGAGTTTGGAAATGAGGCAATGATGAAAGATGGCCTACAAAGAAAATCAGGCCAGAAAAAGAAGGATGACCAAAAAGTCAGGGATGAAATCCAGTCTTTAAGAACCAAAATACAACAACTAGAATTAAGTGACCTCACAAGGCAGTAGGACACTATAAAACAAAACCAAAAGAATAAAAAAAATTGAGGAAACTATGAAGCACCTCATTCACAAAACAGAAGATTTAGAAAATCTTTCCAGTAGAGACAACTTAAAAATCATTGGTCTACTGGAAGACCATGACAAAAGAAAAAGTCTGGACACCACACTACAGGAAATTACCCAAGAAAACTGCACCAATATTCTAGAACAAGAGGGAAAAGTGAAGATTGAAAGAATCCACAGATCACCTCCTGTACTTAATCCCCAACTGATAAAACCCAGGAATGTTATAGCCAAATTCAAGAACTATCAGACCAAGAAAAAAATATTACAAGCTGCTAAGAAGAAGTCATTCAGATACCATAGAACCACAGCGAGGATAATACAGGATCTGGCTGCATCTACACTGAAGGACCAAAAGGCATGGAATATGATATTCAAAAAAACAAGGAAACTAGGTCTACAACCAAGAATAAATTACCCAGCAAAAATGATCATATTCTTATGGGGGAAGTCTGGTCATTTAACAAAATAGAAGAATTCCAAGCATTTGTAAAGAAAGACCAGAACAGAAAATTTGATGAACAAGCATAGAACTCAAGAGAATCATCAAAAAGTAATTAAGAAAGAGGGAAAAAAGAAAACCAAAACAAAAAAAAACAACAACTTTTTTTTAAGAGACCCAATAAGTTAAAATGATATGTATCCCTATAAGAAAAGAGGTCATTGGTAACTCTTAAAATTGTTATTATCAACTGGGCAGCTAGAAGAATTACACTTAGAGGGAACAGTGACAAACTGTATAGGATGAAATACCAAGACATAAATATGTATATAGATATATGTATACATAAATACATATGTGTGTATACAACTAGAACTTAAAAAGAGGTTAATACTAAAAGAAATGGGAAAATTAACAAAAGGGGATAAATTTATATGTCACAAAGAAAATCATTGCGAGAGGGGGGAGAACATCAATACCCTGGAAAGGTAAAGAGGTAGGAGATAGGAAATACTCAACTCTTACATACACTTAAATTGACAGAAAGAGGGAAGAACCATCAAATACATTGGGGCACCGAATTGATTTGCACCCTATAGAGAAGTAGAAGGGTAACAAACAGACTGGTGGGGAGGGAAGCTGTACAAGGAAGGGAGAGGGTCGGGGTTAGTTTAAAAAGACTGTAAAGAAAATAAGAGTGGAATAGGAAGGGGGGGTAGAAAGGGAAGTAAAAAAAGGGAATTAGGGGGACTGATTAAAAACAAAACATAGGTGTAGAAGGAAATAGTGAAAGAAGAAAAGACAGGACTAGGAGTGGAAAATCAAAATGGGGAATACTCAGCTGGTAATTATAACTCTGAATGTGAATGAAATGAACTCACCCATAAAACACTAGCAAATAGCAGAGTGGATTAGAAACCAAAATCCTACCATATGCTGTCTACAAGAAACACACATGAGGAAGGTAGACATGCATAGGGTAAAAGTAAGAAGATGGGGCCAAATCTATTGGGCATCAACTGATAAAAAGAAGGCAGTACTCACAATCATGATATCTGACAAAGCCAAAGTAAAAATAGATATAGTTAAAAGAGATAGGGAAGGTAATTACATCCTGATAAAAGGCAGTATAGACAATGAGGAAACATCAGTACTCAACATGCATGCACCAAATGGCATAGCATCCAAATTTCTAAAGGAGAAACTAGTGGAACTCAAGGATGCAATATATAGAAAAACTATGCTAGTGGGAGACCTGAACCTTCCCCTATCAGAATTAGAGAAATCAAACCAAAAAATAACTAAGAAAGAGGTCAGACAAGTGAATGAAATCTTGGAAAAATTAGAGTTAGTATATATGTGGAGAAAAACAAATAGAGACAAAAAGGAATACACCTTTTCAGCAGCACATGATACATTCACAAAGCTTGACCATGTACTAGGGCATAAAAACATTGCAAACAAGTGCAAAAGAGCAGAAATAATAAATGCAACCTTCTCAGATCACAATGCAATGAAAATAATAATTAGCAAGGGTACATGGAGAGGCAAATCAAAAATTAATTGGAAATTAAACAACACAATTCTCCAAAATCAGTTAAAAAACAAATCATAGAAATAATAATTCCATTGAAGAAAATGACAATGATGAGATTTTCAAAATCTATGGGATGCAGCCAAGGCAACACTAAGGGGGAAATTTATATCCTTAAGTTCATATATTAACAAATTAGAGAGGGCAGAGGACAATGAATTGGGCATGCAAATTAAAAAAACTAGAAAGTGAACATATTAAAAATCCTCATATGAAGACTAAATTAGAGATTCTTAAAATCAAAGGAGAAATTAATAAAATTGAAAGTCAAAGAACTATTGATTTAATAAGACTATTAATAAAAAATAAAAAAATTATTTGAAAAAACAAATAAAATAGACAAAGTGCTGGTCAATCTAATTTAAAAAAGGAAAGAAGAAAACCAAATTGACCACATCCAAGATGAAAAGGGAGACCTCACCTCTAATGATGAGGAAATTAAGGAAATCATTAAAAACTATTATGCCCAATTATATGGCAATAAATATGGCAATCTATGTGATATAGATGAATATTTATAAAAATATAAATTGCCTAGACTAACAGAGGAAGAAATAGACTACCTAACAACACCATATCAGAAAAGGAAATTGAACAAGCCATCAAAGAACTCCCTATGGAAAAAATTTGGTACTGGCTATGAGAAAAGAGGATCAGTGGAATAGACTTGGTGTAAATGACCTCAGCAAGACAGTCTATGACAAATCCAAAGACCCCAGCTTTGGGGACAAAAATCCACTATTCAATAAAAACTGCTAGGAAAATTGGGAGAATGTGGGAGAGATTAGGTTTGGATCAACATCTCACACCCTACACCAAGATAAACTCAGAATGGGTGAATGACTTGAATATAAAGAAGGAAACTATAAGCAAATCCGGTGAACACAGAATAGTTTGCATGTCAGATCTTTGAGAAAGGAAAGACTTTAAAACCAAGCAAGAGCTTGAAAAAAATCACAAAATGTAAAATCAATAATTTTGATTACATTAAATTAAAAAGGTTTTGTACAAACAAAACCAATGCAACCAAAATTAGAAGGGAAGCAACAAATTGGGAAACAATCTTCATAACAAAAACCTCTGACAAAGGTTTAATTACTCAAATTTATAAAGATCTAAACCAATTTTACAAAAAAAATCAAGCTCTTCTCCAATTGACAAATGAGCAAGGGACATGAATAGACAATTTTCAGTTAAAGAAATCAAAACTATTAATAAGCCCATGAAAAAGTGTTCTAAATCTCTTATAATCAGAGAGATTCAAATCAAAACAACTCTGTGGTATCACCTTACACCTAGCAGATTGACTAACATGACAACAAAAGAAAGTAATGAATGCTGGAGGGGATGTGGCAAAGTTGGGACATTAATGCATTGCTGGTGGAGTTCTCAATTAATCCAACCATTCTGGAGGGCAATTTGGAACTATGCCCAAAGGATGATAAAAGACTGTCTGCCCTTTGATCCAGCCAAAGCAATGCTGGGTTTATACCCCAAAGAGATAATAAGGAAAAAGACATGTATAAGAATATTCATAGCTGTGCTCTTTGTGGTGGCAAAAAAATTGGAAAATGAGGGGATGCCCTTCAATTAGAGAGTGGCTGAACAAATTGTGGTATATGTTGGTGATGGAATACTATTGTGCTCAAAAGAATAATAAAATGGAAGAATTCCATGGGGACTGAAACAACCTCCAGGAATTGATGCAGAGTGAAAGGAGCAGAACCAGGAGAACATTGTACACAGAGATTGATACACTGTGATACAATTGAATGTAATGGACTTCCCCATTATTGGCAGTGCAGTGATTCTGAACAACCCAGAGGGATATACAAGAAAAAATATTAACCGCATTCAGAGGGAAAACTATGGGAGTAGAAACACAGATGAAAAACAACTGTTTGATTGTATCCATCAAGGGGATATGGCTGGGGATGTAGATTCTAAATGAACATCCTAATGCAAACATCAACAACATGGAAATCGAATTTGATCAAGGACACATGTAATACCCAGTGGAATTGAGCATCAGCTATGGGAAGGGTGGGGGGAGGGCAGGGAGGGAAATAATGTGATTCTTCTAACCAAAGAATAATGTTCTAAATTGACTAAATAAATTAATTTAAATTAAAAAAAGAAGAGAAGAAAGCAGAATATTTAGAAAGCAATGCTTATGTGAGTAGGAGTTATAGAATGAATGAAGATGAGTTAAGCAAGAATGTACAAATCTTCTTTTTCATTATTATTATTAAAGATAATAAGCAAGTGAGGGGAAAGATCTGAAAAGTCTTCATTCAATCACACTTTCTTAGACTAGTTCAAGTCATGCTGAAAAATCCTCTGATGCCTGTCATTATTCTACTTTTCCCAGGCTCCATGCAATCTCAAAGACCTTGGATAGATGTCCCATCTCTTCTATATCCATTTATGCCATGCTTCTTAGAAGAGCCGCTATATGTGCCATCTCCCATATAAAGCTTTTCCTGGACCTGCCCCTTCCCAAATGAAGGCAAAACTTTCCTGCTCAGCACTTTGCCCAAATCTCTCCTTTACATTTACTCCACTCACTCTTACTCATCTACCTATATTTATGCTTAAATATCTATACCCTTTCACTTCTCTACCTATATTTATATTTCTATATCTATACTCTCTTACCTATTATCTATAACTAGATATTACCTCATACTTATCTGAGTACTTGCCCAATATCACATTATTCTAAAAGCATCTTATTAAAAGTATGTTTTATTTCCTTTTTACATCATGAGCATTGAACATAATGTCTTATACATAGCAGCAACTTAATAAATATTTCTTGAGGTAAATTAAAATAAATTCAATGATTGATGTTAACCAATTCAAAAACAATTGCATGGAGTAAATAAGACTTTTTTCCAGAGTACTCACAGTTAATTAGGAAGCTAGCATTTGCTAAGTGACTACTGTGTCAGAGGCACTTTGCAACATGCTAAACAGAGAGGCCCTCTTTCTTCCTCAAAGGTAAGATACATAATGCTACCCTCTCAGTCCTCCTCTGGCCCATAGTGCCAAACAATGCAACTCCACATAGAATCATGGAACCATGGTACCCCATTTCCACAGCATACTTTTCCCCATAATTCCAATAGGTGTTTTGAATTTGATACCAATGGTATAGTAGCTAGAGGACTGGTCTTAGATGCAGGAAGATCTCTTTTGGGCTCCTAAAACACACTGGCTGTATATTGGGGGGGTGGATATGTGTGTCCCTGGGCAAGTCACTTACCTCTCACTGTCCTAGGCAACTCTCTAAGAAAATGAATTGGAAAGAAACTGTTCACCTACATCAATAGAGCTAGTTCCTCATGGTCTTCGAAATCACATGTCCCAGACCTATTCTGTTTTTTGTTCACTAGAAGAGTTGAGAGATTTGGTCTGAGGAAAGGATATATTCATTTCAGATTTTCAAGTCGCTCATCTCTGCATCAAAATATACAATATAAGAAACAGAGTTCCAATAGACTGACTAGAAGAGATGCATTGTTTACAAACATAATACATTGGTTGGCATATTGCCGCTGTGATTAGCTTAATGACTAAGTGCTGTTTTAAGATGGCAAATATCTAAACCCCACATATCTTGCATGCTATTATTTGGTTTGGTAAATGTTTAGACAGCTGGTGGAAGCTTGCCCTGACACTGGCATTAAAATGCACACTTCCACAAGAGAGTACACCAGCCATCCCTAGAAACTATTCTGTGAATGGAAGTATCTTCTCAATTGGGCTTAGGAAGCCCAAATTTGCTACTCTTAGGGAAAAGGGTCTATAAGTTGAAATCCATAATCAATAAGTCCATGTGTTGATAAAAAGGAAATAATTCCTTCTCCTTCTTAATATACTTAGATTCTATATAATTCCTGAACCTTTAAAATGAAAAACAATCCTGTAATATATATGGTCCAAAGTGTACACCAAGAAGCTGTAGGACGAGCAGCAGCCACATCCCAGTAAAATTATGTCACTAAGCCAGACTGAGGGTAGCTGACAGGCTTTAAAACTATCGCTGATGTAGGGGATATCTATCCCAATCATAGGAAGATGTCTGCTAGCAGAAAGGCACCAAATAGTCATACAGGAGGCAAACTTAGAGTTTAGTCAAACACCAGAGACCCCAAGGTCATCCACTGCATCTGGGCCATCACCAAATGAGTCAGCCAGACTCTTGTCTTACCACTGGACTTTGATGACTGGAAGAGAGCAAAGGTGAAGCTCATGATTTTATGCAACTCTGACTCAATAAAATCCAATTCAAGTGCAAGTCAATCATCATGATATCCTTGGTTTTCTTCAAAACAAAAAATGAACAACAACAAGAAAGCACAGACCACTGACGTATTGAGATGAAAATTTTATTAGTGCTCATCCAAATATTGATTATGTCTTCATGTATGTGAATATGTATACTTATAAAAAACTAGGATGTGTTCCTTGCATTCAGCATGACCAGCTCCTTAAAATACAGGAACTCCATAATTCATTTAGGATTATCAAGTTTCCGCTATGTGCAAGGCACCATATAAAGCACTGAGATACAAAGATAACAATTTTTTTCTGTCCTCAAGAAGCTTGCATTTTATTAAGATAATATATAGTGGGTTATAGGGCATGGATTTGTGATTTCATTGGCATACGGAAATCCCAGATAGGAATATTCTCCATATCAAAAAGATTAGAACCGTCTCTGAAACTTCCATTAGTAGAGTTGCAACTCAAAGGTTAAGAGATGTGCCCAAGTTTATGCAACCAGTAAATAATCAGTGGCAAGACAATTCATTTTCTTTATGTGGACTGTAAGATCAAACTAAATCAACAGTGTGCCATGGCAGCTGCAAAAACTCAAGAAATGTTGAGTAGCATTAAGAGAGGTATGGCTTCCAAGAATAAGGAGGCAATCCACAGTGCTTTCTCCTGGTTGCACCACTATGCTCTGGAAAGACATTAATAGGATGAAGGGTTCCTGGAGGATAATGAAAGACCTTGAATTCATGCCATCTGAAGATCTGTCAAATGAACTTGAAATGTTCAGACTAGTGAAGAGAAGATTCATAATGGACAAGATAACTCTGATCAAGTGTTTGTAGGCTATCATGTAGAAAAAAAGGATTAGGCTTATTCCATTTGGCCAAAGAAGACAGAGCCAGTACCATTGAGCAGAAGTTCCTTGACCCTTTAACAATAAAATTGATCCTTTAACAATAAAAAACTTCTTAACAATTAGAACTATCCATGAATGTAATGGATGGCTTTATGAAGCTATGGGTTTCCCAGAGTAAGATAATTAGAGCTAGAGGACCAGAGTTTGAATCCTTTCTCTTCCACTTACTACATTTGTGGTTTTAGATAAATCATGTTACCTCTATCAGTTTCAGCTTCCTCTGCTGCCAAATGAAGGGGTTCGACTCCATGAACTCTAAGATTTCCCCAGCTCTAAATCTATGTATAATCAGAAGATTCTAGAATCCTTCTCTCATTGAAAGTCTTCCAGTGAGGTAGAATGAATATTTCTCAAGCATGTTGTAATGGGGATTCTTTTCCAGGTCTAGGTAGGACAAAGTAATTCCCAAGATCCCTTCCTACCCTGAGATGTTATGATTCTTTTAAAGGCAGCAGTACAGAAAGATTGAGTAGCAAAAGAAGCTGGAAATAGTAAGAAATATCTCTAATCATGGCAGGCCATTGAAATGGGAAGCAGTGGCAGTAGTGCCAAAGGCATTTGTTATTTCCAAGAAGTAGCATAAGATATATTGGCAAGAACACTGACTCTAGCATCAGAGGACCTGGATTTGAATCCTGATTCTGATGTTTACTTTCTGTAGGACATTGGGCAAATCATTTAACTTCTTTGGGCCTCGGTGTCCTCTTAGGAAAAAATTAAGATTGAAATAGATAATCTCTGAGCTTTAATTTATGATCCTAAAATCCTTTCCTTTCCTATTTTATATGTGAAAAGAAAGTAGACTAGGCACCACTGATAAAAGATTCTGATAACACCAGGATGTAGCTAAAACACTCATAATATTGTAAAATATCCTAACCACGTGCTGGTCTCTATGAAGTTAGCTACGGCGAGACTCATAGAATCAATACTCATGGATTGAGAGCCAAAAGGGAACTTAGAGGCCTATAGTGTCTTCATTTTACAAATGAAGAAAAATTAACTCAAAGTTATTACATGACTTTCCCAAGGCACATAGCACAGAGCACAGCTAAGATTTGGATTAGGGTTTCTGACTCTAAATCCAACTCACTTTTCACAGCATCATACTGCCTCTCCAAATTTATCAATTCTGGCAGTTTCCTCACCAGCTATCTCTGCTTTAAAAATATGACATCTATCTATCTATCCTTCTATCTATCTATCTATCTATCTATCTATCTATCTATCTATCTATCTATCTATCTGTCTGTCTGTCTATCTATCTTTCTACCCATCTATGTATCCGTCCATCCATCACATCTATCTATCTATCTGTCTGTCTGTCTGTCTGTCTGTCTGTCTGTCTATCTTTCTACCCATCTATCTATCTGTCCATCCATCACATCTATATATCTATCTATCTAGCTAGCTATCTATCTATCTATCTATCTATCTATCTATCTATCTATCTATATATGTCTGTCTGTCTATCTGTCTATTTTTCTGCCCATCTATCTATCCATCCATCGCATCTATCTATCTGTCTATCAATCTATCTATCTATCTATGTCTGTCTATCTTTCTACCCATCTATCTATCCATCCATCTGTCTTTCTAACCATCTATCTATCTATCCAACTATCTATCTTTCTATCTATCTGTGTGTGTGTATAATATTGTCATCTATCCAAAAAAAATGTTGTTCATTAAGACCCCAAATTTCCCATTTGGATGCCAGCAGACTCATACATTTCTAATAGCCAAAATAGGCACAATAAGGTTCACAGATGTAACTCCAGTTTCTTTATTTTAGTAAAGACTATAACTGTTACACAAAGTAAAAGTTTTTTCCATCAATCTTTATCTATTGAACATATCTGGATGTTTATCCCAAATTCTTTGCTTGATGCCAAAGGTTGCCTCCTAATATTTTTGTATTCCTCTTGAGTAAGGAATTCTGAAGCATGAGATTAATTTCTTGCCATTGAGTTCTGGATTTGCCTGTGAAATGAAGCTCTGTGATTCCTTGAGCAATGTTCAAAATTCCTTGATTCTGCATATCATATTTTCGTTATTGATGGAAGTAATACTTTGGACCTATATTACCTATCTGTAGCTACTTAAAAAGTGGTATCATGAATCTATTTTTTTTCAGAAATAATTGGAATGCCAAACCCCTGTTTGGCATATATTACAAGAATATATGACATAGAATAATATGTTAACTTATCTGATTCAATTAAATTATGAATTTTCTGGGAACACCTAAGCTAAGCTTTCTTTATGGTTACAAATCTTTTTATATAAAATATTGTTATGATTTTTTGTGATTAAAAACTTTTTATCATTAAGAAACCATATTTCTTGAGTCCATTCTTCCTCCCCTCAGCACTGTCTGATTTCCCATTTAACATTTATGTGGTAAAACATGTTATATAATTAACTGCAACATTAGAATTTTTTTCTTCATTACTTTAAAAGATGCATGTTTTGTTTCTTTGTAATGCAGTTTGCCATCTTCACTGAAATAAATCATAAGCCTAGGGGTGTTGTGGAGCCAACTCATACTAGCTCACAAGAGCTGAGCATTTACACCTTGGAAATCAGCAAATGCTATCCATCAAAATGTAATAATTTATTGAGGTTTTTAATTATTTATTATTGTAATGATTACAAGACTTAAGAAAGTAATAGAGAAAATGTTATTAATGCAGATTAAACTTTCAAATGTGCTGTACTTTTCAAGATTCAGTTGTTAAATATTTTCCAAAATACAATCCTGACAACCTCTCAGAATCTTGGGCAGTCTATATGAGTTACTGTGGCAAAAAAAAAAATCCTTAATTTTAGCAGGCGATGAGTTGATCCAGAAAGCTAGATTGAGCAAGATGCTAAGGATACTGACATGTTTATTGTGATAACCTAACTTGGAAGTTTAGAGTCATAACTAGAACATGACCACTGGGACTTTTTCCTGAGGCAGAAAACTTAGAGAGCACAGACATCACCATCCTGGGGCACATTTCCTTCTCAACCTGCTTGGTCCCCAGTAACAGTGATGGCCACAACTTCATCCTAGATTGAACATTTTTCCTTTTTTTGTTTCCTGAAAATCTGTGTCCTGAGTGGACTTCTTCCTTCTGGTTCACGTCCAGGAAAACCTGTCTCATGTTTTTTACAGTTTCAAAAATCAATACTTATGACTCTGAAAAGTTCAAAGTCTACCTTAAATTCACAAAACAGCTTCAGTAAAATTAAAGTGAGCCATCTGTCCTGGCTACCCACTTGTCATTGCAAAAAGTCCTCAAAAGAACTAATGGAAAGAATGGGACTGCTTTTGATGAGGAGAGAGTAAATGAACAAATCATAGAAGGCTCCAAACAATAGCCTTCATTCTTCTATCAATGTGAAAAATCCAGGAGGGTAACTTGCATGCCATCTGGAGGACCCGCCTCGAGAGCCAGTGATCCTGACTGATGCTTGAAGAACCATTGCCCTAAAGGGGACCTGAACATGGTGAACACAGCAGAATCCCTGTCCTTGATGGAGTCACCTGCTCTATCCTGGAACTCAGCCCAGTCAGATGCATTTTCTTCCTTGTCATCATTAGCCACAGTAAGTACACATGCTCTTTCTCCTCTACCCAAAGTTCTGTGTGTAACTGAACAAAACCATTTAAAAAATTAGAACTAGAAGAACTTTAGAAATGACACAGTTCAACCTCATTTTTATGGGGAAAGAAATTGAGGTCCAAATAAATTATTTACCTAAGGTCTCTATTTAAAAATAGATACTAAGACCCAGGCATCCTGCCTCTCAGTTCAGTAATCATTTTACTATACTGTGTTGTCTTTCCTAGAATGAGTAAATCAAGCTGCTAAATTTCTCCAGATAGTCAGTCTTATATGAGGATTCCCCCATCCCAAATCAATCAACAAAGCCTCATGTTCGATCTAAGCCTACCGAAATGTGAGCCTCACCAATCTCAAGGTAACTCTGTGGTGTGTTCCAAGGAGAAAAGCACACATTTTCAATTATCATATAGTTACTTCTCACTTCCACATTTGGAGTGTGGTCACTCTTTCCCCTTATTAGTCTCCATGTAAATCACAATGTCACAAGCCACAAATGGTGTGAAATTCTAAGCCTGCCATGAAAAATACTGTTTTTGACGCATGTCATGAGAAATTGACCAAAATTGCTCTCCTTCCAGTTTCCTGACTACAGTTTTCTCTACCTTAATGACTTTAATATCGCATAGTTCCTCTTCCTCCATCACTGCTGACAGTATGGAATTAGAGTTAAGCGTTTACTCTTACTTATGTTCATTAAAATAACCCCTACGCATATATATAAATGAGTGTTTGAACAAAAGAAATGGCTCCCTTTGAGAGTCTCTGGCTCCTTCCATGACAGATTGCAAAATTTGTCATTTTTGCCATGACTACTCCATGAAATCTCTGCTTTTTTCACAAGTTTAAGTCTCTCTTTCCCCCTTCATAAATAAGGGACCAAAATCCATACCTCAGATATGGATGAAAATATAGCCTGAGTGCCACTGCATCACTTTGCTCCCTTTCTGGGACATGCTAGAGAGTCAATTCCAATCAGCTCTTGACCCAATTATCAAAATTTCAGAGTGAGCATTTACAACTTGGAAGCCAGCAAATACTATAAATTAAGGCTTCATTTGTTGTTTTCTCAGTTGCATAAACTTAAGAAATCGATGGAGATAATGTTAATAGTGCAGATTAAACTTTAAAATATATCATGTTTTTTGATTATTAAGCATTTAGAGGTACACCTTTAACTCTCTTCTGTAGAAGAGGCATGGAGGAAGAGAGAATTTCAAGCATGCAAGAAACAAAGCTGGTTCCCCCTAGCATCTCTCTAGCAGCCAGAGTATATTCTAATTATTGTAACCAGAAATAGCTCCACAGATTATTATTTTATTACACTTCCCTTATGAGAGGATAGAGATTCCTCTCTCCCTCAGAGATGTGGGTTGGGTTCGTGGGAAAGAAGAGATCCTTAATCCATGGAATCAGAGAATTGTGGTATGTTAGAATTATAGGAGTAAGCAAAGAAAGACCATCTAAAAAATCAAAATGTAATGCCAATGCCCATCGAGCTATCTTGGAATCCAAAACCTAATGAAAGTAAAATTATATTCTCCATTATCATTTGTAGCCTCAATGGCTTTATAGAAATTCCTTCTTTCATCACAAATTTGGTCACAGCTGCTCTTTCATCCTCAACATTTTGCTAATATGTTCTTAGTATATAATAACCTAATTCTTCCATAAAGTCACAAAACCCCCATTGTGACACTGACCGATTGTCCAAAGAACTTTCGAAAATAACTTCCCCTTCTAGCATTGCTTCATCTGACATTGTTTTTGTTTTGTTTGTTTTTCATGGAACCAATGAAGTTCTTTATATAGAGTATAGCTATATCAGAATTGCGTCTAGAATCGATGAACCCTCAGCTCACCAAAGGACCTATAGACAGATTTCAGGGGATCGATAAACTTTCATGGGAGGAAATGTTACAATTTTATTTTCAATAACCTTTGGTTTCTTTTGTAATTCTTATATAGTTTATTTCATGCATTTACAAACATTAATTTGAGAAAGGGTTCATATAGGCTCCCCCAGAATGCTAAAGGCATCCAGCTGACACTGTAACCTGATTCCCAAAGCCCATTCTCTCCTCATCAGTGGAAATGATGCACTCTATCTGCATGAGAGGAGTGGCAAAGTTAGAGAAAGACAACGGAAAGAAGGGCAAAAAGAGTGTTTCAGTCTCACCACTTTTAAAGATACAGGCAGGTAATCAGAGAAAGTTACTCTAATTATGTAGGAGAGGCTCCATGTTGGGCAAATTGAACTTGTTCAAAAACAGCTTCCATGTTAGAACTGGACATACCCAGAGAAACCCAGCTTATCACACAAAAAAGGTGAAGAACTCTTTTTTTATACAGTCAGACATTGTACCAAGCAATAGTGACACAAAAAGAGGCACATAGTAAGTTATGAATAAATGTTTATTGAATTGAATTATGTATAAAATGAGAATAATGAAACCTGTTGTGTCAAAAGTTCCTTTTGAGGATCAAATGAGATAATTTCTGTAAAGCACTTTTAAAAGTGCCATAAAAAATAAATAACTATTAAAAAGGGACAAACTTCTCTTCAGTTGTACTGCTTTCCTTTCAAAGGATTACTGAGAAGCC
The DNA here is from genome assembly GCF_027887165.1 of Monodelphis domestica. Taxonomy (NCBI): domain Eukaryota; kingdom Metazoa; phylum Chordata; class Mammalia; order Didelphimorphia; family Didelphidae; genus Monodelphis; species Monodelphis domestica. Next base: position 166,757,315 of record NC_077234.1, on the reverse strand, counting down.
AGAGACTGGTATTTTTGAATCCCTAGATGAAAGACAGAGGCACCAAATTTAGGGAAAATTTGAGAGTAAGAGTTCTTCACATTTGGTCTTTGAGGGTGGGAAAGGAACTGATTCATTTTTGTATTTGTATTCCTAGGACCTAGCAGAATACCCAGTTTATGGAATATCCATTCATTGGACAATCTCTAACCTGGGGAATTCTGATGTACAAATAATACATCTGAGGCTTAGCTCTGTTATGGATGAAGTGGCGTGATAACAAGGATACTGATCCAATATTTACCATACTAAAGTTGATTGAATGTCATCTAACCAAATTCCCTCATTTTACAAAGGAAGAAAGGAGACCTAGAAAGATAAAATAATTTGCTTGCCATCACACAAATCCTTGGACTCTAAATCTAAAGGTCTTTCTGTTAGAATTCAAACTTACTTAATATCCAATCCAACCATTTGTAATAATCTGCTATATCAAAACAATCCTAATCATAGCATTCATTAGCTAGGTGGGGAAGATTTCTTGGCAGATTCTATAGAGACTGGTACCTCTAAGATTTTCTATTTAGGATTTACCTCAGAGCCAAGAATAATTAAGCTTCTGCATCCAGGACATTTGTCCATATACTCACTCAGCTTATTATTTTATTAGATTTCCACTTTAAAGATGTCCCAGAATTTAAAGATCATTTGATCCAACCTTCACATTTTATAGATTAAGAAACTTAAGTGATTTGAAAAAGGTCACAAATTTTGTTATCAGCAGAACCAGAACTAGATTCCTGACATACTGTCTTCCCAGTTCTCTGTTCTTTCCACTAAACCATACTATTCTTATCTCAGTTTTCCCTGTCCTAGATAACATTTCTGAGGTAGATAAATTTATCTTTCAGAATCAACCCACAGAACTACAAATTCAGTTTCTGAAGAGTTTTTTTTTTCTATAATTATGTTGGAGCACGCAAATGTCCATGGTGCTATGTGACGTGAAATATCAAACAAATTAGGAAAGACAGGTTTGTTCTGAAAAGAACAAAATAGTATGGATCATGAAATCATGGAATCATTGAATTAGAACTGGAAGCCATCTCAAAGACCATCTAATTGAACTCTTTCATTTTAAAGTCCATTAAGTTGAGGTGCAAAGAAGTGAAGTGACTTGGCCCAGGTCACCCAAGTATTAGTTGGCAGAACCAGGATCTGAAACCAGGTCCTCTGACCCCAGATCCATTATTCTTTTCATATCTCCAAAGGCAAACAGAGACAACTAATAATACTCACTCAGTCTATTAGTCTATTGCTTTTCCACTATAACTATCCATCCTAGAATTTTCATAAGACTTTCTGTTTTAGTGTCAATTTTAAGAGAGAATAATATCAACAACTAGGTGGAAAAGTAACTTACCCAGGGTCACACTAGTAAGAGTCTGAGCCTCCATTTGAACCCAGGACTTCCTACCTCTAGATTTGGCTCTCTATCTACTATACTACATATTTGCCCCCCATCCTAGAATTTAAAGATCATTTAATATAAACTTTCTGTTTTATAGGAAAGGAAACTTATCTACAGAAGGTCAGAAAACTTGTTATTGGCAGAGCTAGAACCAACCATCAAAGGACAGTTGTCCCATTTCACTGTTTTTCAATCTTGTTTCTATAGGAGCTCAGGGAAAACCATTCACTTCTCAGGAGTCTCTTCTCCTATAAAATATCAAGTCAGTCTGATTAAGACAATTTCTAAAATCTATCTTCCAACTTTAAAATTGTATGATTCTATTTTAAGAGTTGTTTAGTCATTTCAGTCGTGTCCAACTCTTCGTGACTCCATTTGAGGTTTTCTTAGCAAAAAAATACTGGAATAGTTGTAACTTCCATCTCCAGCTCATTTTACAGAAGAAAAAACTAAGGCAAACAGGATTAAGTGACTTGCTCATGGTCATACAGCCACTAGATAACTGAGGCTAGATTTGGACTCTGGATAATGAGTTCAAGCCAGGGATTCTATCCACTGTGCCACCTAGCAGCCCACTAATATTTACAAAGCATATTAAGGTTTGCAAAATGTTATACATTAATAATTTCATTTGATCCTCATAACATCCTCAATGGCTTTATCTATCAAATGGGAATAATAGTATTTATACTATTAACTCATTGGGTTATTGTGATGAAAGTACTTTATAAATTGTAACATTCTACATGAATGTGAGCTCTTGTATTCTATTATCATCATTGTGCCAAGGAAGTGTCATCTGATATCCTCACATTTTATATTATTTAGAATAGAAACAAGAATTGTTCAATAGTACTATTATATTATCTCTCTCAAAAAATGTCTTGGTTTGCACTTAATTTTGAATAACTTGTCTTCTGCTGCAGCAGAAAAAAATCTGAAATATATTATTCCATCAGAATATTGTAAAAGTTGCAATTTCCTAGCCCAAACTCAGAATTTATACATTTATATGAGTTCAAGAAAAAGAGCTGCCTTCCTAGTTTCCATAAAGTTCAAAAAACATATTTTAGCACTCTAATATCAAAATTATGTTTTCCATATGGGAAATGACATTTTCCTAATGATAATGTACAACACTCAGTACTTAGCCAAGTTACAAATGATATTTAGGGAATATAGAATCATTGAATGGTGATGAAAGGGTTATTAATTTAAAAAGAAAATGGCATCAAGTCAAGCTTTCATCCTCTTTTACTAAATTTTCATGAGTTTTACAAAAATGACTCCTCTATTATTAAGATGTCCAACTTCTGGATAAGCATTTATCAGGTGAATATGATGCTTTTAAAAAATAATCAGAATACAAAAGATCTCTTAATATTGGGCATTATATTGTCTGTCCTCTTTGAGGCCACCATGTCCAAAGGACTTTTTAGACTTAATACAGTTATCATTAAAATAAGGTTGGTATTTATAAGACAAATAAAAATGTTAAATTCAATTGAAATTATTTTTTATGGGCTGAGATTTGAGAAAATGCAAGGGTATATTTTAACCAGAAAACCAGAATTCTTTCAGAGCTTCATCTTTAAGAAAAGATAAAACAGCTAGCCTTAAAACTCAACCGAGGATCATCTGTGATAAACTCAGCTATGCAATTATCCAGGCCAATTCTGAGGGACTTATGATGAAGAATGCTATCCATCTCCAAAGAAAGAACTATTAAGAGTCAGAATGCAGATCAAAGCATGTGATTTCTCATTTTAGGTTATTTGAGCTTTTCTTTGGGGGTTGGTTTTATATGATTATTCTCTTAAAAAATGATTAGTATGGATCTATGTTTTGCATAATAATACATGTATAACCCAGATCAAATTGCTTTTCAGCTCCATGACAAGGAGAGAAGGGAGAAAGGAAAACAATTGGGAACAGATAACTTCAGAAAACTTATGTGGAAATGTATTACATGTAATTGGTAAAATAAAATGTAATAAAATTTTAATAAAACTTTATAATAAAACAACTATGGACTTCCAGTCAAGATGGCAGCTTAGAAGCAGCAAAAGTTCAGACCTCTGAAAACCCTTCCTTACGGATCACAAACTGAATGCTCCTAGGGGACTGGAATCCAAACTTAACAATAGGACAGAGCCAGGAAATCCTCCTTATGGACTCAAATCAAAAGGTACACAGCCCCCCCACCAAAAGCAGGAATCCTAGAACACTCAGGTCTAAGGGGAAGACAGAAGGAAGGTCACAGGACCCCTCCCCCTGAACTCAGGGCGCTGAGCCCGCAGCAGCAGCAGCGGGAACCTCAGGGCCTTCAAAAAGGCCTCAGGGCCAGCTGTTCTGAAGGGCGCACCTTGAAAGCAACCCGGGCCAGTCTCTGGACGTCCAACACAGATGGCAGGGAAGCAGCCTGAGAGAGACTGGGGAAAACTGTAACCCCCTGGCTGGGTCCTTCCATCAGAGTCTCACTGGAGGTTTTTGCCTCAGGGCACATCCAGACCAACCCAGCTGAACCTAATCCTATCAGGAGCCCTCAGAGTTCAAGGAGGCCAGCACCCCTCCCCCCTTAGAGTGCAGGTCCCTCTAAAAGGACAGGAAACTCAGGGCCAGCAAAGGTACTGAGGTACCTTGCAGACAGTGCTGTGCTAGGCTCAGAACATGGAAGTAAGGCAGCATAGAAGCAACTGGAGGGAACTGAGAGCAGTAACACCTGAAACACCGGCAGTCAGGGGAGGTCATACCCTGGGCTTCCCCAGGAAAACAGTGCAGCTTTGGAGAATGGACAATTTGCCTGGGGCTAACACCTCAGACCATCAGACAGATACACTAAGAGCCAGTCATCCTCACTCAGATTTCTGACTGGAAAGGGGAAGAAAAACCATAGAGATGGAAAACAGAACAGAAGTGCAAAAGCCTCCAAACACCAAAAAAAGCAAGAAGAAGGGGGTGACTTTGGACACATTTTATGGAGCAAAAATACAAACTACAGAGGAGATAGAAGAAGAAACACAAACAAATGCTCCAAAACCTTCCAGAGGAAATGGAAATTCTTCACAAACTCTTGAAGAATTTAAATCAGAAATTATCAAAAAGATGGAAGTCTTCTGGCAGGAAAAATGGGAAACAATGCAAAAAGAACTCATCAATCTGAGAGACCAAAATATGCAAATGCAAAAACAGCTCAAAGCCTCAAAAAACGGGTCAGACCAAACTGAAAAGGAAAACCAGTCTTCAAAGGTCAGAATCAGGCAACTGGAAGACATGATCTTGTAAAACAGCAAGAATTAATAAAGCAGTCAAAAGACTAAAGAATTAGAAGATAACATAAAATATCTCACTGACAAGGTGACAGACCTGGAAAACAGAGGAAGGAGAGACAATCTGAGAAACATTGGCCTACCAGAAAAGCCAGAAATAAACAGTAATCTTAATATCATAATACATGATATCATCAAAGAAAATTGCCCAGAGATTCTAGAACAAGGGGACAAAATGTGCATTGAAAGAGTTCACAAAACACCCTCTACACTAAATCCCCAAAAGACAACTCCCAGGAATGTAATTGCCAAATTCCAAAGCTTCCAAGCAAAAGAAAAAATCTTACAAGAAGCCAGAAAAAGACAATTTAGATATAAAGGAACAAGAGTCAGGGTCACACAGGACCTAGCAATTTCCACTCTGAATGACCATAAAGCATGAAACATGATATTCAGAAAAGCATGAGAGCTGGGTCTTCAAGCAACAATCAGCTATCCATCAAAACTGACTATATACTTCCAGGGGAAAGTATGGGCATTCAACAAAATACAAGATTTCCAAGTGTTTGTAAAGAAAAGACCAGAGCTCTGTGGAAAGTTTGACATCCAAACACAAAGAGCAACAGAAACATGAAAAGGTAAATATGAAGGAAAGCAAAAAGGAGAAAAATGTTATCTTTTTCTTTTGTTCAAACTCTTCTATAAGGACTACATTTATATCAATTTATATATATATATATATATATATATATATATATATATATATATATATTAATATGTGGGAAAGTGTAATGTATAACTCTCAAAAAATGTATGCATCATTAGAGTAGTAAGAAGAAACACACATAGGGAAAGTTTGGGGCATCAAGATGATATGGAGAAAGGGGAGGGATAGAAAGAAAAAGGGAGGGGGGCAATCGCTGATGGTACTAAGATATACTCCAAGAAACAGGGAAAAAACTAAATAGAATAATCTTTCTCACACAAAGATACACATGGAAAGGGGAGGGGAAGAATTCTCCTATAAGAAGGAGAGGAAGAGAGCTTTTACTTAAACCTTACTCTCAGTGAGTGAGGAAGAGGGAAGAACATCTAGATCCAGTGGGATCCTGAATTCTATCTTATCCAATAGGGTAAGAAAGAAAGGAAAATCAAGGAGGGGGGGCAGGGAGTATAAAAAGGGAGGGAAGGAGAGGGGGAAGGGGAAGGGAGCATAAAAAGGGAGGGGCTAGAAAGGGAAGAATATCAAGGGAGGGGACTAGGGGGACTGATCTAAAGTAAATCACTGGTTCAAAAGGATATAGCTAAAGAAGAAAGGTCAGAACTAGGGGAAGATATCAAAATGCCAGGGAATCCACAAGTGACAATTATTACTTTGAACGTGAATGGGATTAACTCACCCATAAAATGTAGACAAATAGCAAATTGGATTAGAACCCAAAACCCTATCATTTGTTGTCTTCAAGAAACACATATGAGGTGGATTGATACTCACAAGGTTAGAATTAAAGGATGGAGTAAGACCTTTTGGGCCTCAACTGATAGAAAGAAGGCAAGAGTTGCAATCATGATATCTGACAAAGACAAAGCAAAAATAGACCTGATCAAAAGGGATAGGGAAGGTAAATATATTTTGTTAAAAGAGACTATAGATAATGAGGAAATATCACTAATCAACATGTATGCACCAAATAGTATAGCACCCAAATTTCTAATGGAGAAACTAGGAGAATTGAAGGAGGAAATAGACAGTAAAACCATATTAGTGGGAGACTTGAACCAACCACTATCAAATTTAGATAAATCAAACCAAAAAATAGATAAGAAAGAGGTAAAAGAGGTGAATGAAATCTTAGAAAAATTAGAGTTAATAGACATATGGAGAAAAATAAATAGGGACAAAAAGGAATACACCTTCTTCTCAGCATCACATGGCACATTCACAAAAAAAGATCATATACTAGATCACAGAAACATGGCATTCAAATACAGAAAAGCAGAAAAAATAAATGCAGCCTTTTCAGATCATAAGGCAATATAAATAATGATCAGTAAGGGTACATGGAGAACCAAATCAAAAATTAATTGGAAATTAAATAATATGATACTCCAAAATTGGTTAGTTAGAGAACAAATCATAGAAACAATTAATAATTTCATCAAGGAAAATGACAATGGTGAGACATCCTTTCAAACCTTATGGGATGCAGCCAAAGCAGTAATCAGAGGAAAATTCATATCCCTGAGTGCAAATATTAACAAACTAGGGAGGGCAGAGATCAATGAATTGGAAATGCAAATTAAAAAAAAAAACTTGAAAGCTAACAAATTAAAACCCCCCAGAAGAAAACCAAACTAGAGATCCTAAAAATTAAGGGAGAAATTAATAAAAATCAAAAGTGATAGAACTATTGAACTAATAAATAAGACTAGAAGCTGGTACTTTGAAAAAAACAAATAAAATAGACAAAGTACTGGTCAATTTAATTTAAAAAAAAGGAAAGAAGAAAAGCAAATTAACAGCATCAAAGATGAAAAGGGGGACATCACCTCCAATGAAGAGGAAATTAAAGCAATCATTAAAAACTACTTTGCCCAATTATATGGCAATAAATATACCAATCTAGGCAATATGGATGAATATTTACAAAAATATAAATGGCCTAGTCTAACAGAAGAAGAAATAGAAGTCTTAAATAATCCCATATCAGAAAATGAAATCCAACAGGCCATCAAAGAACTCCCTAAGAAAAAATCCCCAAGGCCTGATGGATTCACAAGTGAATTCTATCAAACATTCAAAGAACAGCTAATCCCAATACTATATAAAACTATTTGACATAAGAAGCAGAGAGGGAGTTCTACCAAACTCCTTTTATGACACAAACATGGTACTGATTCCAAAGCCAAGCAGGTGAAAAACAGAGAAAGAAAACTATAGACCAATCTCCCTAATGAATATAGATGCAAAAATCTTAAATAGGATACTAGCAAAAAGACTCCAGCAAGTGATCAGAAGGGTCATCCACCATGATCAAGTAGGATTTATACCAGTGATTCAGGGCTAGTTCAATATTAGGAAAACCATCCACATAATTGACCAGATCAACAAGCAAACCAACAAGAACCACATGATTATTTCAATAGACACAGAAAAAGCCTTTGATAAAATACAACACCCATTCCTATTAAAAAACACTAGAAAGCATAGGAATAGAAGGGTCGTTCCTAAAAATAATAAACAGTATATATCTAAAACCATCAGCTAATATCATCTGCAATGGGGATAAACTAGATGCATTCCCAATAAGATCAGGAGTGAAAGAAGGATGCCCATTATAGCCTCTATTATTTGACATTGTACTAGAAACACTAGCAGTAGCAATTAGAGAAGAAAAAGAAATTGAAGGCATTAAAATAGGCAAGGAGGAGACCAAGTTATTGCTCTTTGCAGATGACATGATGATCTACTTAAAGAATCCTAGAGATTCAACCAAAAAGCTAATCGAAATAATCAACAACTTTAGCAAAGTTGCAGGATACAAAATAAACCCGCATAAGTCATCAGCATTTCTATATATTTCCAACACAGCTCAGCAGCAAGAACTAGAAAGAGAAATCCCATTCAAAATTACCTTAGACAAAATAAAATACCTAGGAATCTATCTCCCAAGACAAACACAGGAACTATATGAACACAACTAGAAAACACTCTCCACACAACTAAAACTAGACTTGAACAATTGGAAAAACATTAACTGCTCATGGGTAGGACGAGCCAATATAATAAAAATGAACATCCTACCCAAACTTATTTATCTATTTAGTACCATACCCATTGAACTCCCCAAAAAAATTACTTTACTGATTTAGAAAAAACCATAACAAAGTTCATTTGGAAGAACAAAGGAATAAGGAAATCCAAGGAAATAATGAAAAGAAATACAAAGGAAGGGGGCCTTGCAATTCCAGATCTCAAACTATATTACAAAGCAGTGGTCATCAAAAGAATTTGGTACTGGCTAAGAGACAGAAAGGAGGATCAGTGGAATAGACTTGGTGCAAATGACCTCAGCCAGACAGTATATGATAAACCCAAAGATCCCAGCTTTTGGGACAAAAATCCACTATTCGATAAAAACTGCTGGGAAAATTAGAAGACAGTGGGGGAGAGATTAAGTTTGGATCAACACCTCACACCCTATACCAAGATAAATTCAAAATGGGTGAATGACTTAAACATAAAGAAGGAAATTATAAGTAAATTAGGCAAACACAGAAGAATAGTAAACATGTCAGACCTTTGGGAAGGGAAAGACTTTAAAACCAAGAAAGTCTTAGAGTCACAAAATGTAAAATAAATAACTTTGACTACATCAAATTAAAAAGTTTTTGTACAAACAAAACCAATGTAACTAAAATCAGAAATGAAGCAACAAATTGGGAAACAATTTTCATAAAAACCTCCGACAAAGGTTTAATTACTCAAATTTACAAAGAGTTAAATCAATTGTACAAAAAATCAAGCCATTCTCCAATTGAAAAATGGGCAAGGGACATGAACAGGCAGTTCTCAGCCAAAGAAATCAAAACTATTAATAAGCACATGAAAAAGTGTTCTACATCTCTTATAATCAGAGAGATGCAAATCAAAACAAGTCTGAGGTATCACCTCACACCTAGCAGATTGGCCAACATGACAGCAAAAGAAAGTAATGAATGCTGGAGGGGATGTGGCAAAGTAGGGACACTAATTTATTGCTGGTGGGGTTGTGAATTGATCCAACCATTCTGGAGGTCAATTTGGAACTATGCCCAAAGGGCGATAAAAGACTGTCTGCCCTTTGATCCAGCCATAGCACTGCTGGGTTTGTACCCCAAAGAGATAATAAGGAAAAAGACCTGTACAAGAATATTCATAGCTGCACCCTTTGTGGTAGCCAAAAATTGGAAAATGAGGGGATGCCCTTCAGGAAATGCTGAAAAAATTATAGTATATGTTGGTGATGGAATACTATTGTGCTAAAAGGAATAATAAAGTGGAGGAATTCCATGGAGACTGGAACAACCTCCAAGAAGTGATGCAGGGCGAAAGGAGCAGAACCAGGAAAACACTGTACACAGAGACTGACACATTGTGGTACAATCAAACATAATGGACTTCTCCATTAGTGTCAATGCAATGTCCCTGAACAATCTGCAGGGATCTAAAAAATACTATCCACAAGCAGAGGATAAACTGTGGGAGTAAAAACACCGATGAAAAGCAACTGCTTGACTACAGGGGTCGAGGGGACATGTCTGAGAAGAGACTCTTAATGAACACTTTAATGCAAATACCAACATGGAAATGGGTTCGAATCAAGAACACATGTGATACCCAGTGGAATCATGCATCGGCTATGGGAGAGGTGGTGGGAGGTGGGGGGAGGAAAGAAAATGATCTTTGTCTCCAATGAATAATGTTTGGAAATGACCAAATAAAATAATGTTTAAAAAATAAAAAAACAACTTATGTGAATTTCTCTGAACCTATTATCTGGTGTAGTCAAATCAAAAGAGAGACAGAAGTGATTTTGTCTAAAACAAGTTCAACATAGCTTCCCATAGGCAAAATTACAAGATATATGAAGTTTATATTCTGTGTTTTTCTCCCCCTTTCATCCCTTTTGAGATTATTTTGATCAGTGAGGCAGGTCAGTTAAAATATAGGAGCCAGAAGACATTAGTTGTTGACAGTGACTCAAATGAGGACACCAGCCTCTATTCCACACTGAGACTGTTTGCAAGCAGTATACAAAAGCAACTACTGAGCTGGTATTCCTGATTTGACCCTTATACTATGACTCTAGAGTTGATTGTCTTGTCAAATAAAGGGGAAAGTGAGAGAATTAGGGGAGAGAAAGAGGACCAAGTGTTTTCTTTTTCTTTTTCCTCAATTACACAAAAAATAACATCTTTTAAAGAATTTTGGGTCTCAAATTCTCTCCTTCCCTCCCTTTCTATTCCTCCCCTGAGATGGTAAGCAATCTGATAAAGATTTTACATGTGCTATCATACAAAAACTCTCCATATTAATCCTTTTGTAGAAGGAAACTCAAACAAAAAAAGTTAAGAAAGTGAAAAAAGTTTGCTTTGTTCTGGATTCAGACTACATCCGTTTTTTTTTCCTCAGGAAGCAGATGGCATTTTTTATCAGGAGTCCTTTAGGATTGTTTTGGATCATTGCCTTGCTGAGAATGGCTGTTATTCACAGTTGTTCATCATATAATATTGCTGTGTGTATATAATATTCTCCTGCTTCTGCTTACTTCACTCTGCTTTAATTCATGTAAGTCTTTCCAGGTTTATCTAAGCATCTCGTGCTTATCATTTCTTACAGCCATGATAGAATTCCATTACAATTATATACTATAACTTATTAATCCATTCCCAAACTGATGGATATCTTCTCACTATTCAATTCTTTGTGCCACCCCAAAAGAGCTGCTTTAAATATTTTTGTACATACATGTCCTTCCCCTTCTTGCCTTTAATCTCCTTGGGATATAAACCTGGTAATGGTATTGCTGGGTCAAAAGGTGTGTCCTGTTTTATAGCCCTTTGGGCATAGGTCCAAATTGCTCTCCAGAATGACGATATTAGTTCACAACTTCCCCAGCAATGCAGTAGTGTCTCCATTTTCCCACATAACCTCTAACTTTTGTCATTTTCCTTTTCTGTGATAATAGCCAATTTGACAGGTGTGGGTGGTAGCTCAGAGATGTTTTAATTTGCATTTATTTAATTACTAGTTATTTTAATGATTTTAGAAAGCTTCAACTACTTTGTCTGAAAATTGCTTGTTGTATCCCCCAACCATTTATAAAATGGGCAATGACTTACATTCCCATACATTCAACTCTTCTCCCTAAGTATTTAAGAATGAGGTCTTTGTTAGAGAGACTAGTAAAATTTTTTTTCAACATTATGCTTACTGTGCTTTATTATCCCCACCTCATTCATCCTTTTCTCTCTTCTTTCATTTTGTCTATTCTCAAAAGTGTTTTACCGTTACATATCCCAATTTTTCCTCTTTTCTATCAGCTCTTCTCTTATCACCTTCCCCTCCTACTTTCCTGTCAGGTAAGATAGCTTTCTATACCCAAATAACTGTGTATGTTCTTCACTCTTTGAGCAAATTCCAATGTAGGGTTTATGTGCTTCTCACCTTACCTCCCCCATTTCCCCCTCCATTGTTAAAGCTCTTTCATTATTCTTGTATGTGCAATAGTTTATCTCATTCTATTTCTTCCTTTCTCCTTCTCCCAATGCATTCCTCCTACTCCTCTATTATTTTTATTTTTATAGATATAATTCCATCATATTCAACTCATACCCTTACCCTCTATCTATGTATACTCCTTCTAACTACCCTAATAATGATGAAATTCTTAGAAATTCTAGGCTTCATCTTCCCACATAAGTATGGAAATAGTTTAATCTTATTGAATGTCTTTTGATATCTCTTTCCTGTTTACCTTTTTATACTTCTCTTGACCCTTGTATTTGAGGGCCAAATTTTCCATTCATCTCTGATGTTTTCATCAGGAATATTTGAAAATCCTCTATTTCATTGGGTTTTTTTTCCTGAAGGATTACCTTCAGTTTTGCTGAGTAAGTGATTCTTAGTTGAAGTTCTAGTTCCTTTGCCCTCTAGAATACCATATTCTGGACTCTCTGGTCCTTTAAGGTAGAAGCTGCAAACTCTTGTGTTATTCTGAAGATATTTGAATTGTTTCTTTTTGATTGCTTCCAATTTTTTTCTCCTTGACCTGGGAGTCCTGGGATTAGCCATAATATTATTGTGAATTATCCTTTAGGGATCTTTAAGGAGGTTATAAGTGGATTCTTTCAAGTTCTATCTTACTCTCTGTTTCTAGAATATCAGGTGGTTTTCCTTGATAACTTCTTAAAAAATGATGTCTAGGGGGCAGCTGGGTAGCTCCATGGATTGAGAACCAGGCTTAGAGATGGGAGGTCCTAGGTTCAAATCTGGCCTCAGCCACTTCCTAGCTGTGTGACCCTAGGTAAGTCACTTGACCCCCATTGCCTAGCCCTTACCACTCTTTTGCCTTGGAGCCAATACACAGTATTGACTCCAAGACAGAAGGTAAGGGTTTTAAAAAAAATGATGTCTAATGGTGTTTTTGATCATGGATTTCATATAGTTTAATCATTTGTAGATTATTTACTCCTAGAATTATTTTCCCTAGAATTATTTTCCATGCTAGTTGTTTTTCCAAAGAGATTTTTCACATTTTCTTCTATTTTTTTCTTCTTTTTAATTTGTTTGATTGTTTCTTGATGCCACGTAGACTTCCTCTTGCCCAATTCTAATTTTAAAACATTATTTTCTTCAGTGAGCTTTTATACCCCCTTTTCTATTTGGCCAATTTGATTTTTTAAGAAATTCTTTAACTCAGTGAGTTTTTTACCTCTTTTTCCATTTGGTCAATTCTTCTTTTAAAAAGTTCTTCTTTTCAATGGATTTCTGTGCCTCTTTTACCAATTGGCCTATCCTATATTTTTAGGCATTATTTTTTCAATATTTTTGTGCCTCTTTTGTTTACTCATTTTTCATAATTTTCCTATATTACTCTCATTAGTTTTCCCATTTTTTTCTACCTTTGTTGTTTGATTTCTAAAATCCTTTTTGAGTTTTTTCATTAATTCTTTTTGGGCTTGAGAACAATTCTTTTTTTGTTGTGGGGAGGCTTTTGATGTAGTAGCATTGACCTTGTTTTCTTCTTCTGAGTTTGTGTTTTGGTCTTCCCTGTCACCAAAATGACTTTCTAGATTAAGTTTCTTATATTTGTTATTTGTTCATTTTCTAATCTTTTTTCTTTTCTTGACAGGTAAGTGCTCTATTCCTATACTGAAGAAAGCACTGATTCAAGTTTAAAGTTCTTTGTCCATCTGCCTTCAGAACTAGCTCTGGGGATCTATATGTTTTCAGTTCTTTCAAAGTGGTACGATCTAAGGAGAGGTGTGTTTAATACTCTCCTAGTCTTTGTTCTAACTTGTGATCAACAACAATCACTCTTTTCCACATTGGAACTATGACCAAGGTCTCCTGCTCCAATGTAGCTGCAAGCTCTGGTATGTGATAGTGTTCCTCCTCACCCTGGAGCCACAACCTAGGATTGCAATCTGGATCTGACTATGGATAATATAATAAGAGGTTTGAACCTAGAGCTAGCAAAGAGACCCTTGGAATTTCCTTCTAAGTAGTAGTCTGGATTCCCTTACCATCTTTGGCTGAGATCTTTAGAAGCCTTTGATGCTATTTCAGCTGCCCCAGAAGCCCATTGCTGTGGAGGAGCCTTCCCTGGTGCACTGCTTTGACCTCTACTTCAACCCTGGTTCACTAAATAATTCATGCCAGCCTTCTAAGTTATTTTGGGCTGAAAAATTATTTCACCTCATCTTTTTGTGAATTATGCTGTTCCAGAATTTTTTTTTGAGGCATTGTATCATAGTGGTTTGGAAAGTAATTTGTAGAGATCAGGTGAGTCATCATCTTGACTCTATTCCACATCAGGTTACTTTAATATGCTTTTCCTTTCTTACAGAATCAAGAAACAACCAGGCTGTTCTCATTGTTATTCCAGGGGTCTTAAAGTTCAGTCTAAAGGAATGAGACAAAAAGCCTGCCTGTCTAACCTAACCTGAGAATTACAATATTAAAAAATTTATGGTATTTGAAATAAATACTAATGCCCAATCATGAGAACAGTACAATGATGCTTAATTTAGGTCTTCTGGATACAAGAAAGCATATGGTGAAAAAAAAAACATGCAAAATAAATACTCAGTATTAGAAATGCTGCATTTCCCTGTCAGATAGTATGATTTGACAAGGCTTATTGGTATTCTGAACAAGTTGTCAATAGCTCTGCTGGCCACCTTATCAGTCAAATTTGACACATTCAAGAGTAAATGATCCAGAAAGAATATTCTGCTATTGATATTGTGAATTCTTAACCAATTTTCCAAGAGAGCAAAAAAGAGGTGATGAAAATGGCTCAGATGGCCAATCTTTATAATCATAAAATCATAGTGGTTCCCAATACTATAATTTCTAAAGCAGTTCTGCCCCATGCCTTTTTTCCTTCTATTCCTCCTTGCCTGGATTGTACTTCCTTCTCTTTTCTACTTTGCTAAATTTCTTCCTTGTCTTTATTCTCTATTTATTCTTCCTTCAAGATTCTGACCAGTTTGTGCCTTCTCCATAAAGCCTCCTTTAATGATTACATTGCCCAATAATCTGTCCCTTCTCTGAATCCCTTTTGATGAAATTCATCAAAGATTTATCTATACAACCCTAGCTCAGAGGATCCACATTTTGTCATCTGGCCTGAGGCACCTCCCCTAACTTCTCAATGACCTTTAAGGGAAGATATTTTTCCATACTCCTTTTACATTCAGTGCCTGTACCACACAATTTAGAGCTACAAACAGCCTGATTCTGTTTCATATTTGTTTTCTATTCTCAAACAGACACCATACTCTTTATATTTTCTTTGTATCTCTCAGAATAGTGAAAAAAAACAGCACTTTCTTGTTGTTCAGTCATTTTTCAGCCATAGCTGGCTCTTTGTGATCCCATTTGAGTTTCCTTAACAAAGATACTGGAATGGTTTGCCATTTTCTTTTCTAGTTTGTTGTACAGATGAGGAACTGACGCAAACATAGTTAAGTAACTTTCTTAGTGTCATACAACTAGTATCTAGGGGCAGATATGAACTCGGGATGTTGTATACAGTAATAACAATAATGTATAATAATCCACTGTGAATGATTTAGCAATACAAGGATCCAAGACAACTCCAAGTTCTCATGACAACAAATAAATAAATAAACAAACAAACAAATAAGTAGATAAATGAATGAATGAATGAATGAATGAAAGCTATCCGCTGCCCTGCCATAGAAGGAACTAACAGTCTGAATGAAGAATGAAACATATCATTCTTTATTTCATTTCCTTAATGAGTTTTTTCTACTGTGTCATCTTTCACAACATGATGAAATGATGAACCTGGAGATATGTATTGCATGATAGCACATGCATAAGCTATATCATATTGCCTGCCTTCTCAGGGAGGGGACAGGGGAAGGAGGGAGAGAACATGGACTGTAAAATGAATTATTAAAACAATTATTAAATATTATATCTACATGTAATCTCAAAAATATGTAATTTTTTAAAAAATTTTAACTCAGGGATATATCTTCCTGTCCCCAAGCCTGACACTCTAATCACTGCACCAACTAGCTGCCCTGAAATAGCAGTCACTCTTATGAATACGTGTTGATTGAATCCCTAGATAAAAAGAATTAAGGTCATTGAAATTTAGACCACCAAGGTCCTACAGAGTGAAAGATTACAAGCTGGACTGTAACCCATAAGTCATATGTACCTCTTTGGACATTTATTGTCCAAAGTCCACAATTTTCCTAGTGTTCTACTGGGCACTTTGGAGAATAAAACAATTTATATACATCTCTCTATGAAGTACTTTGAATTAAGACATTTGTCTTGGGCCCTCTGAATCTTCAAAGGACAAAAACAACCAGTAGAATATGATGGTCACAACTTTTGAGTGAGGCAGGAGTAGTGACAAGTTTGCACAAGCTGAGCTTTTAATACAAGGATGCTTCCATCTGCTATCTGTCACTCTTCAAAAAGTTACCTTCTAGTACAGGTATACACGAGGTCAGCTCTTGTGAATCTTTTGTCCAGAAACTTACATTCTCCAGGACTTTAAAAAGGGATTAGCCTATGATTGAGTTAAAGGCTATAACTGACATTCAACAAATACATTCTTCTAAGAAGGGAAAACTGCATTGTGAGGTGTATGTTGAAGCTAATGTTTCTACTGAGCATTCAGTAAAAAATAATTAGACTGAGGGAATCAGGAAAGAGAACAGAGTTGTGACAGAGACTCAAGGAGAGGGGCCCAATAATGTAGTAAATAATGTACATAATGTAGTAAATGGCCTAGATTTCCCAGGTCTCCAAAAGCAAAAATTCCAGGATTTAGAAAACACATGGCACCATCTGGGTTGTTTGTAGAGTGATACTCAGAAGGGAATTCTCAGCATTGTGATTATTCCTTATACTGGGAAGAGATAGAGCCAGTCTCTTCTTTCCAAGGTTTAGGGAGGGTCAAACCGTCCATTCTCCCATAATGTTTTGGACTTGGGGGCAGGAATAGCTGGGCAAGAGAAGGAACCATATTGAGGGTAGAGTAGATTTTAGGAAATCGACAATGGGAAAGAAAGATGAAAGGTAAAGAACAGGAGGTCATCATGGAAAACTGGTGGCAGAAACACTAGAAGTCAGAATAAAGGCAGCAAAAGGGGTGCCAACTCTATGGAGGAGACAGAGAATAGCAGAGGCAGGACAGGCCCCAGACCCTATAATTGTAATGCATTCAGGCTACTGAAACTTCACGTATTGGTATCAAGAACCATATAGGCAATTTGGTAGTATAGTGGATAGAGTAATGGGTCTAAAGTCAGAAATACCTACATTCAAATCCAATCTTAGAGTCTTACCAGGTATGTTTTGGAGGTAATTTAATTTCTGTTTGCCTCAATTTCCTCAACTGTAAAACCAGGGTAATAATAATAGTACCTATCTCACAGAGTTGTTGTGAGGATAAAATTAGACTAAAAAAGCACCTGGCACATAGTAGGTACTTAATAAACACTTGTTTCCTTCCTTCTTTCTTTCCTTCCTTTCTAGATCCTTTTTTTTGTGACAGTGTTAATCTAGACCACAAGGGAGGTAGACAGAAGTTGAAGGACAATTAAATATGAGTAACAGTACCTATAATCATTCAGCCAATTAGTCAACAAATATTAAACACCTTCCATGTGCCAAATGAAGTGATGGAATGCTAATCATTCCCTATCTGTTCCTTATGTTCCTTGAAACAAAGTTGTTTTGAGTCCAGATGACTTGGTAGTCTTGATTACTTGCAAGAGGAAAATTGAATGCCCCTAGGGGAGAAAGCAAATGCACCAGATGGAGATGTTCTCAGAGAGAATTCTAGGTGGATAGAGACAAACTTAAGTCATAAAGAATATTAATTATTGAGATGTTTTGAGTTCACATATGTGCAAACACACATCTTCAATAATAAACCATGAGTCTATGGCTGCCATGAAATAGAAGACAGACTGAGAAGAGGGAAATAGTATTTACCAAAGAATGTTTTGGGGGCTTGGAATTCATTCTGATGAAGGAACTTGGTGGAGAAACTCATTAAATTAGGCAAGCTACAAAAGAAACACCTGATGAATTTGAAAATGTGTGAATGAGAAATGATGACAATAACAGAACAAATCTAAGTCTGTACCAGGCATTGAGAAGAAAAGGACTATTACAATGTGGAAAAAACAATGAATCACACATTAATCAAACAAGGTTATAAGCCCAGATCTTTCACTAACTGGTTGTTTCACTTTTTAATATAATCTCTCAAGTGCTCAGTTGTCTCATTTGTAAAATGGAAGATAGGACCCTTCTAGACCCAAGAAGAAAGAAAAAATTAGGCAAGCAACCACAAGTCAAGTGTAAGAAATGTACTTCTGCATAAACATGGCAGCAGTGTAGATCCAGGACTCTCCCTCTCCTCACTACCTACCAGTATAGACTACCTCAAAAGGGCAAAAGAAAACCAATTCATATGAACAAAGGGACTCTACAGTAGGGCACAGCATTGAAGGTACATGGGATTTGGGCATTTCTACACTATAAAGGGGTGAAATAGCTTCCACCAAAACACGAGATAATCAACCCTACCCCACACCACCTATGGATCTAGAGTCAGAGACAGTGTGCTAGAACCAGTGAGTGAGTGAGGGGCACCTCTAGGTCCTTGGCAGATGTCTAAGACCACCAAAGACCTACTCCTGGGAGCAGCTAGACTTGAGACCCCAGCAGACTGAAGAGCACAGACCTTGGGTGCCCATGCAGAGATAGCACAGAGAAGGGCATTAAATAGTAGAAGCTGCAGAGATTCAGGAGGAGGCCTCAGGCAAAAACTGTGCTCCTTAGCTCCATACACAAAGAGTCTGCCTTCCTCACTCAGACTTCTGACTGGAAAGGGAAGGAAAGACCACCATAGTGATGGCAAATAGCATCCAGGAAAAACAATTTCCCAACACCAAGGAAAACAAGAAGGCATTGACCCTGGATAATTTTTATGAAGGAAAAATTGAGACTACAGAGGAAATATCAGAAGAGGACATACAAATAAATGCACCCAAAACTTCCCAAAAAAATGGAAATTGGCTACAAGCTCTTGAAGAATTTAAATCAGATCTTATCAAAAAGATGGAAGGATTTTGGCAAGAAAAGTGGGAACTAGTTAAAAAAGAAAATAATAGTTTAAAGAACAGGAACTCCCAATTGGAGAAAGAGCTGGAAGCCATGAAAAGCAGTATACCAAACCAAAAAGAAAAATCAAAAGACTATAGCAGAAAACCAGTCCTTAAAGACCAGTATTAGGCAAATGGAAGCCAATGATCTTGCAAAACAACAAAATTAATAAAGCAAAGTCAAAAGACTGACAAAATAGAAGAAAACATAAAATATCATACTTATAAGATGATAGATCAGGAAAACCAGTCTTGAAGAGCCAATTTGAGAATCATTGGTCTACCTGAAAAGCCAGAACTAAACAGAAATCTTGATATCATACTACAAGAAATTATCGAGGAAAACTGTCCTGATGTTCTTGAACAAGGGGGCAAAATAGGCATTGAAAGAGTTCATAGAACACCCTCTACAATAAATCCTCAAAAGACAACCCCCAGGAATATGATTGCCAAATTCAAGAGCTTCTAAGATAAGGAGAAAATTTTACAAGAAACCAAAAGGAGACAATTCAGATATCAAGGTGTACCAATAAAGATTACACAAGATCTGGCAGCTTCTACACTAAAGGACCACAAGGTTTGTAATATGATATTCAGAAAGGCAAGAGAATTGGGTCTTCAATCAAGGATCACCTACCCATCAAAATTGACTATATACTTCCATGGGGAAAGCATGGGCATTCAGCAAAATAGAAGATTCCCAAGTATGTGTAAAGAAAAGACCAGAACTAAATGGAAAATTTGATATCCAAACACAAAGATCAAGATAAACATGAAAAGGTAAATAAGAAAGAGAGGGGAAAGGGGAAAATGTTTTTTTTAATTTAAATTTTCTTCTTTAAGGGCTTCAATAAGATCAAATTGTTTATGTTAATATATGTGAAAATGTTATTTGTAACTCTCAAAAATTATATTCACTTTTATAGTAATTAGAAGAATTATTCACCAGTAGAGATTGGGGTAATAATTGGTATAAGATGATGTATAAGATGCAAAAAAAGAAAAAGGGAGGGGGAAATAGAAGATGGCACCAAGAGAAACTTGAAGAAATGAGATTAAATAGGATAATCTATATCACGCAAAGAGGCACATGGGAAGGGGATGGGAAGAATAGTATTATAAGAAGGAGAGGAAGAGAATGATAATAGCTAATATTTAAAACTTACTCTCTGTGAAATAAATTCTGAGAGGGAAGAGCATTTAGATCCATTGCAGTGTCTAATTCTATCTTACCCTACAGGGAAAGTGAGAAGGGAAAACTAAGGTGGGGAGTGGGGCAAGGAGTACAAAAAGAGAGAGAAAGAGAGGGGGAAGGGAACTTAACATATCCTAGAAAAAATAAGAAGGAATCAAAAAGGGAGGGCAGAAAGGGAATCATAATAGGGGTGAACATTAGGTGGACTACTTAAAAGCAAACCACTGGTTTAAAAGGATATAACAAAAAAAGAAAGGGAAGAACTAAGAGAGGATATCAAAATGTCGGGGAATATACAAGTGGCAATCATAACTCTGAACATGAATGAGATGAACTCATCCATAAAACGAAATCAAATAGCAGAGTGGATTAGAAACCAAAATCCTACCATATGTTGTCTACAAGAAACACACATGAGGCGGGTAGACACAGGGTTAGAATTAAAGGTTGGAGCAAAATCTATTGGGCCTCAACTGAGAAAAATAATTCAGTTGCAATCATGATATCTGACAAAGACAAAGTAAAAATAGATCTTATTAAAAGAGATTGGGAAGGTAATTATATCCTGATAAAAGACAGTATAGATAATGAGGAAATATCAGTAATCAACATGTATATGTCAAATAGCATAGCATCCAAAATTCTAAAGAAGAAACTAGTGGAGTTGAAGGAGGAAATAGATAATAAAACTACACTAGAGGGAAACCTGAACTTTCCTCTATCAACTCTAGATAAATCAAACCAAAAAATTAATAAGAAAGAGGTAAGAGAGGTGAATGAAATCTTGGAAAATTTAGAGTTAATAGTTATATGGAGAAAAATAAATAGGTACAAAAAGGAATACACCTTCTTTTCAGCAGCACATGGTACATTTACAAAGATTGACCATGTACTAGGGCATAAAAACATGGCAAACAAGTGCAAAAAAGCAGAAATAATAAATGCAACCTTTTCATATCATAATCCAATAAAAATAATAATTAGTAAGGACACATGGAGAGCCAAATCAAAAATTAATTAGAAATTAAATAATATGATTCTCCAAAATCAGTTAAAGAACAAATCATAGAAACAATTAATAATTTCATTGAAGAAAATGACAATGATGAGACATCCTTTCAAAACCTATGGGATGCAGCCAAAGTAGTACTCATGAGGAAATTTATATCCTTGAGTTCATATATTAAAAAATTAGGGATGACAGAGGTCAACAAAATGGACATGCAAATCAAAAAACTAAAAAGTGAACAAATTAAAAATCCCCAAATGAAAACTAAATTAGCAATCCTAAAAATTAAAGAAAAAATTAATACAATAGAAGGTGAAATAACTATTAAATTAATAAATAAGACAAGAAGCTAGTATTTTGAAAAAACAAATAAAATAGACAAAGTAGTAGTCAATATAATAAAAAAGGAAAGAAGAAAACCAAATTAACAGTATCATAGATGAAAAGGGAGGCCTCACCTCTAATGAAGAGGAAATTAAGGCAAACATTAAAAACTATTTGGCCAACTATATGGCAACAAATATGGCAATCTGGGTGATATGGATGAATATTTACAAAATTATAAATTGCCTAGATTAGCAGAAGAAGAAATAGAATACTTAAATTAAACCCATATCAGAAAAAGAAATTGAACAAGCCATTAAAGAACTCCCTAAGAAAAAATCACCAGGGCCTGATGGATTCACAAGTGAGTTCTATCAAACATTCAAAGAACAGCTAATCCCAGTACTATACAAACTACTTGACATAATAAGCATAGAAGGAGTTCTACCAAATCCCTTTTATGACACAAATATGGTACTGATTCCAAAGCCAAGAAAGTCAAAAACAGAGAAAGAAAACTATAGATCAATCTCCTTCATGAACATAGATGCAAAAATCTTAAATAGAATACTAGCAAAAAGACTCCAGTAAATCATCATGAGGATTATTTATTATGATCAGGTGGGACTTATACCAGGAATACAAGGATGGATCAATATTAGGAAAACCATTCACATAACTGACCATGTCAACAAGCAAACCAACAAAAATCACATGATTATCCCAATGATGCAGAAAAAGCCTTTAACAAAATACAACAAGTAAAAATAATAAACAGCATATATCTAAAACCATCAGCAAACATCATCTGCAATGGGGATAAATTAGAAGCTTTCCCAATAAGATCAGGAGTGAAACAATGATGCCCATTATCATCTCTATTATTTAACATTGTACTAGAAACACTAGCAGTAGCAATTAGAGAAGAAAAAGAAATTGAAGGTATTAAAATAGGCAACAAGGAGACCAAACTATCACTCTTTGCAGATGATATGTTGGTCTACTTTAAGAATCCTAGAGAATCAACTAAAAAGCTAGTGGAAATAATCAACATCTTTAGCAAAGTTGCAGGATACAAAACAAACCCACATAAGTCATCAGCATTTCTATATCTCTCCAACACATCTCAGCAGCAAGAATTAGAAAGAGAAATTCCATTTAAAATCACCCTAGACAAAATAAAATACTTACGAATCTATCTGCCAAGACAAACACAGGAACTACATCTACATGAACACAACTACAAAACACTTTCCACACAATTAATACTAGATCTAAATAATTGGAAAAACATTAATTGCTCATGGGTAAGATGAGATAACACAATAAAAATAACAATCCCACCCAAACTAATTTACGTATTTAGTGCCATACCCATCGAACGACCAAGAAACTTTTTTTACTGAATTAGAAAAAAGCATAACAAAGTTCATTTGGAAGAACAAAAGATCAAGAATATCCAGGGAAATAATGGAAAAAAAATGTGAAGAAAGTTGGCTTAGCTGTACCAGATCTCAAACTATGCTACAAAGCAGTGATCATCAAAACAATATAGTACTTACTGGCTAAGAGACAAAAAGGCAGATCCGTGGAATAGACTTGGGGTAAGTGACCTCAGTAAGACTGTCTATGATAAACCCAAAGATCACAGCTTTTGGGACCAAAATCCACTATTTGACAAAAACTAGTGGGAAAATTGGAAGACAATATGGGATAGATTGGGTTTAGATCAACATCTCACACCCTACCACAAGATAAACTTAGAATGGGTGAATGACTTGAATATAAAGAAGGAAACTATAAGTAAAATAGGTGAACACAGAATACTATACTTGTCAAATCTTTAAGAAAGGAAAGATTTTAAGATCAAGCAAGAGTTAGAAAAAATTATAAAATATAAAATCAATAATTTTGATTACATTAAATTAAAAAGATTTTGTACAAACAAAACCAATGCAACCCAAATAAGAAGGGAAGCAACAAATTGGTGGGGGGGGGGGGTGAAGAGGAATCTTCTTCATAACAAAAACCTCTGACATGGTCTAATTACTCAAATTTATAAAGAACTAAATCAATTATACAAAAAAAATCAAGTCATTCCCTAATTGATAAATGGGAAAGGGACATGAATAGGCAATTTTCAGATAAAGAAATCAAAACTATTAATAAGCACATGAAAAAGTTTACTAAATCTCTTATAATCAGAGAAATGCAAATCAAAACAATTTCGAGGTACTACCTTATACCCAGCAGATTGGCTAACATGACAGCAATGGAAAGTAATGAATGTTGGAGGGAATGTGGCAAAAATTTGGACATTAATAGGACAGCAATGGCTGGTGGAGTTGTGATTTAATCCAGGCATTCTGGAGAGTAATTTGGAACTATGTCAAATGGGCTCTAAAAGTCTGTCTATCCTTTGATCCAACTATAGCACTGCTGGGTCTGTACCCCAAAGAGATAATAAAGAAAAATACTTGTACAAGAATATTCATAGCTGCGCTCCTTGTGGTGGCAAAAAAATTGGAAAATGAGGGGATGCCCTCTGATTGGGGAATGGCTGAACAAATTGTGGTATATGTTAGTGATGGAATACTATTGTGCTCAAAGGAATAATGAACTGGAAGAATTCCATGGGAACTGGAACCACCTCCAGGAATTGATGCAAAGTGAAAGGAGCAGAACCAGGAGAGCATTATAAACAGAGACTGATAGACTGTGGTACAATCAAATGTAATGGACTTCTCTAGTAGTAGCAAAAGCAATGATCCAGAACAATTTGGAGGGATTTATGAGAAAGAACACTATCCACATCCAGAAATAGAACTATGGGAGTAGAAACACAGAAGAAAAACAACTGCTTAATTACATGGGTTGATGGGGATATGATTGGGGATGTAGACTCTAAATGATCACCCTAGTGTAAACATCAACAATATGGAAATGGGTTTTTATCAAAGACAAATGTAAAACCCAGTAGAATTGGGCCTCAGCTACCGGAGGGGTTGCGGGAGGTTAGGGAAAGAACATAACTCTTGTAACCAAGGAAAATATACTAAATAAAATAATTTAATAAAATTTTCAAAAAATTAACATTTTAAAAAAGTGTAAGAAATGATTAGCTAAAAATGAGGCCAATGAAGTAGGAAAAAGGAAGTGAAGCATAGTCTAGGTGGGTGCCATGTAGGCATTGCCATCATAAAGCACTTTTTAATCAATCAATGTTCTATTTTGCAGCTATGAAGAGATTGCTACTGTAAGCATTTATTATCCTGTTGATAAGGAACAAGCACAGATCATAATTATTTCATAGTATTTTTTAAAATTTATAATTACAATTAGAAGTTAAGATGATGTATATTTTTTGCTGATGTTTGTATAATATATACAATCATCAGATGGTATAGAGATTACATTAATTTGGGGTTGGGGATACAAGAGGGGAGAGCATTGCTTTTCATTTCTTCACTGTAGCAACCCCCTAAAAGAAGTCTAATTAATGCATTGGAGAAGTCTAGTAGGGTAAATTAAGTGTGTATAAATCAACCATTCCTATTCAAAAGCAAGATGATGTCATATTTTCCTAGAGTTTCTTTGTGTTACTTATTACTGCACACTGGTTTCAACATCATCATTATTAACAAGTATTTATTGAACACACCAGAGTGCATGCTGGGAGGTTACTGCCTTCTTCCCTGGGTGTCATTCATAGAGAGGAGAGACAGGGGGAGCTTGAGCATCAAACTCTCAGATAAATGCCTAATTAGCCTAGCCTGGAGGTATTTCTTGTCAATGACTGCCCCCTTAATAATCTGACCAGCTGGAACTACTTTCCTAGTTGTTTCCACTATTCATAGACAATCACACACTATAACAAGACCCCTAGCCAGGGATTCTTATCCTCCTAGGAACACACAGAGAAAAAATTCCTCTCTGGTGCCAATCTCAACTGGGCAGACCCAAAGAAACACATTAATTCACACCAAAGGCAAGGAATTCTTTTAGTTATTACATACACCTACATGCCTGTACCCATCTGGGGGGGGGGGGGAGGTGGAAGGCCAAGCTTGGTTAAGCCAAGATGGGCAGCCAGAATTTGATCTCTAGCAACAAAGGACTCTAAAACTGGTTTTTATAGTCTAATGATGAGAAGATACCTCAGCTGTGTTTCCTCAGTAGTTGTGGCCATGTGCCTGAAGCTTCATGTTCACTCTCAGTTTGACACTCAGCTCCAGCTGTTTGTGATTGTGTAGTGACTGCCCATGGTCCTGTGTGCTTACTGTCACAGACCTGTATCCCAGGCATGTAGAACTCAATCTCCATGTGCTGGGTTTTCCTTTGGGGTCACTAACCACCACTTGGGCATTAGCTGTCCATATCCATTTCTCATTGTATATTGGTGAGGTTATCAAAACAGGAGGACAAATTTGGAAGAAATGGTGGGAAAACAGTCATTTGCATTACTCTACTATTGGCAGACGTAGGAATTGATAGAGACCTCCTGGAAAGCAATTTGCAACTATACCCCAAAAGTTACTAAACTGTACATTTTCTTTGACCCAGTCATGCCACTCCTTGACCTATTCCCTAAAGAGATCAAAGGAAGATGAAAATTATCCATCCACATATACAAAAAGTTTATAGCAACTCTTTTCTGACTTCCAAACAAATTACAATGTGAATATAATGCAATATTATTATTCCATAAGATATAGCAAAGGGGATGATTTCAGAAAAACCCAACTTGTCAGAAGACATATGAACCGAAGCGTGTACAACCAGGAGAACAATTTCTACCAGAACAACAACACTGGATATATAAATGAAGAATTTTGAAAGACTTAAGATCAGAGTAATGACTAATTATGATTCCAGAAAACTGCTGATGAAAAAGTTCCCTCCTGTCAGAATGATAATGGGCTAACTATACAGAATGAGACCTACAGTGTTAGACCCAATATAGAAATATGAATGACTTGACTATGGATATTTTGGAAGGTTATGTCTTTCTTTCCAATAGGGGGAGAAGAAGAGGGAGACAGAGAAAAATGCTTGCTAGCTATAAATAATGGTATAATTAACAAAATGTGTATTGGTGACCAACGAATTAATTAATGAGGGTTGTTTAGTTGGTAAGTAGTATAAGTTAATGTTGTAGAATAGATTTTCAATATATTTCAAAGAAAGAAAAAAGAATTTAAAAAAATCAGAACCAGTAATAGTCCTGCAGGGAGAAATAATTGAGAGGAAATCAGTAAGTACTGTCCCATATGCCTATATTTCATCTCTGCAAAATCTTTAAGACAACTGTCTACACACATTTAGAAGCTTTCCTTGATGAAAGAATAAGGAAACAGATGGCTTTCACAAATAATATTCTATAGCAGACTACATCCTCACAGTCAAAAATCAATTAAAAGGTACAAAAGATACAAGATCCAGGGGAAGGTTTGCTCAGAGAATATCCTGGAAGCTAAATCAGTCTGGAGGGTACTCCAGGTTGAGTCCTATAATAGATTCTAGACATCATCATCATCATCATCATCATCATCACAGTCACTGGCATTTTATAACAGCCTAAAGTTTACAAGGTAATTTATACTTATTATCTCATTTGGTCCTCACAACAACCCCAGAACGTAATTGCCATAGCTATTATTAACTCATTTTATTGTTAAGGATACAAAGACTCTGAGAGGTTAAGAGATTTGCCCAGTTAATGTCTGAGGTATACTTCAAATCTAGATCTTACTGACCCAAGACAAGCATTCTATTCCCTATCTCTCCCAAAGGATCCCAAGTTCTTTTAGGCCAGATCAGATCTAGAATAACAATGAATATCTAGGAATTTGACTTATTTTACCTGGACCAAAAAGCCATATAAAATGGGTAGAACAGAGAAGTTATATACCAGTTGAATACAAGGGAGAAAATTTCTCTAGCAATAAGAATTATTAAAAAAAAAAACGATGCTGAATTTAATTTCCTGGGAAGAACAGTGAGGGGAATGCTACTAGAGATTTTCAAAAACACGCGGGACAATCATTTCCTGGTATACTTAATAAATTCAGGGAAGGGATTCAATAAACATGTAGACTAAATGACTGCTGAGGCCCCCTTCCAAATCCCAATTTTATCAGACTGTGGGAACTTGGAAAGGATCTCTTAAACTCTGCCCAATTCTGATATAATCCATGCACCATTTCAGGTATTTAATAGTATAATAATAATAATATCTCAAATCAAATGGAGACAAAGAAAGAGGGAGGGAGGAGGAAGTGAGAGAGAAATGAGAGAAGAGAGAGAAGAAAGGAAAGAAGGAGGGAAGGAAGGAGAGAGGGAGCATAACAAATTGTGGGGATACAAACACAAGCAAACAAGTTGGTTCTTATCTTCTGTCAACATGGAATCTAGAAACCCCATATTTGTAGCCTAGTAAGATCTGATCAACCCCAAGTTTTAGGACTAGCTTGTAAATTGGAGACCCCAAAGTTTGTCCTTGTTCCCTGTTCCTGTGAGAATCCACCCTGAAGGGAATCTCAGGCTTGCAATTTCAGACTGAATAATGGACCCTAAAGGAAATGACCATCCACTTGAGGTGGAGGCTAAGCCCAAGCCAAGTGACTCTTCCTGTCTCCAGAAGCCTCTCCCAGTATATCACACCCTCCTTCTGAGGATCGAACTCGGGACCTTCACCTTACAAAACTGATATGCTTCCACAGGAACAAGGAACAAGTAGATTCCATGTTGACACTTCAAAGACTTTACATTCTAGTTGAGGAAGACATTACATGTAAGGGAGGATTTAAGGAGGGAGAATGGAGGACAAGGCTATCAGAGAAAGCACAGAGCAACTGAAGAGAAGGAACCCTAGGAGTAAGTCTAGGTGTAATGGAAAGCATGGCTAGTGTCTTTTCTAAATATAATTAATATTTTCTTCTCTTTACAAGGAATCCTTTAATTCATCCTCTCATTTGATGCTAAAATACAATCTTGCTCTGAGGCAGGCAGGATAAGGATGGCAGATAAAGAACTGGAACCTCAGAGAAGATAAAAGACTTGCTAAAGCTCTCAAGATTCTTAGTTGCTAGGACCCAGGTGTCCTGACTCCAACCTCTCTTTCAATGGACCACCCTCCTCTAGCTATAGCTGTATCTGTTATCCAGTGAAGATTATTCGATTTTGCATATTTCTATTGGGCAGGCACCAACTACCATATTTAATATAATTATGACTTTGAATAGTGAAAAAGCTAATTTATGCAGCCACTGCACAGGGTTCATTATTCGTACTAATTGAGACCTGGTTGTATAGTTTGGGCATGCTGGCACAGACCTTTTACCAGGATCCTTCAGTGCAAAGTTGACTCCCAGAGCCCTTTTGTTCCTGCAAAATGAGGTCCACACTGAGTTATCCTCCAGGTCTTCTCCCCAGGGATCCTAGCATAAATGATTCCTCCTCAGTGACTTAATGAGACCATGGGGGAGGGGGGAGGAGGCAGGAAGCTACTGAGTCACTTCTAGCCAAGGGAAATGGCTTTATTTATGGTAGTATGCACAAACCAACTTGGTAGTGTTAAATTAAATGACTTCCTTCTGGCACAGGATAAGTCCCAGGATAATTGAACCTGGTACCCTTTAAAACATCCCATTAAGTATTTGTAAGCTGTTAATTGCCTCTCCAAAGTTTTCCCAGCTCCATTCAGATCATGATGAGTTTTCTTAACCTTTTCTTATAGGGGTTGCATTGTATGGGATCTCAAAGGCCCTCAGGTTTGGTTCTATTAAGCCATTCTTCTCTTGTCTTTAAAGGAACCTGAGTGCATTTCTATTGAATTCAGCAAATATTTCCAGAGGTTGTGGCTGTCCAAAGTCAAAAAGGTAGTAAATGGTAATACTGAGATTTGAACACACACAGGTCCTCTGGGTTCAAATCCAGGCTGCTTTCTACCACATTATGCTGGATTATCAAGCAAACAAATGCAGAACATATAATGACATTTTAAAAGTTCTGCCCCATCCCCAGAACTTAAAATAGTCATTTTAAATGATTCTCATTAAGCTTTTTAAATTCAATTAAAAGTCAGATAATTAATTTAGAGTTGGAAGGGATCTAAAAGCCCATCTAAATTGTTTTACCAATAAGGAAACTGAGGTTCAGGTAGGTGAAGCGATTTTCTTGACTTTCCATTAGCAAATGGAGTAGGCTCTCTGACTACATGATCAGTGTATACATCTGCCATTATTCCTTGGCTGTATTTAAGGAATGTCCCTTTAATGTTGATGATCAAATCAATGTGGAATTTGGAAACCCTGTATATTATGTCAAAATGTGTTAAAGAAAGAATAAAGGCTTCAGGAGGATTAAGGGGGTGGTTGATTAGATTAATAATGCCTTCCTCCTCTTCATGTCTTTAAATCACTAACCTCCTTTAAAGCTCACCTCCTACATGAAGCCTTTCCTATTCTCTTTCCCTAATTACTATTACCTCTTGCCACCACTAAGCTACCTTGTGTTTACCTAGTTTATATCTACTTAAAGATGTATGAATTATCCTTCCCCCCTCAGTGAAAAGGAAGCCCTTTGAAGGCAGGAACAATTCTATTTTTGTCTTTGTAAGGCTCACACCAAACAAGAGTTGGTGCTTATTAAATGCTTGTTGTTTGATTAATCTATAAGTAATTGATAATGTTGAAAATATATAAATAGTGTTACTATATAAATAATTGAGAGATACCCTCCAAACATTTGTTATCCTTCAAAAGTGTTTCTAAAGACCGTTTCTCCTGCTGGGAGGGACTTAGTCCCAGGGACTTTCTCTCAATAAATCTCTGCAATTTTAAAAGTACATCTTGGGAGGAGTGGAAGGAAGGTGGGGAGAAGGTGAGATCATGACAACATTTTCTAGTCACCATGTTCCTAGGGACTATGATTTCATAGATAAGATGAATTCCCAGGTGAGGAAAATCTCTCAAGCGATGATATCAACACGTCTTCTGAAATAGTCTTAGAGAATTGCCTAGAACAGAGAGAAGTTATATGATTTGCCCAAGATCAGGTAGCCAGTGTTTCAGCAGCAGGATGTGAATCCATGTTCTTCTGTCTTCAAGGACAGCTCCCACCCAACTAAATGTCATGCTGACTCTTACCATGTGCTGATTAGCTTCAAAATGGAGATTCTCAGAGAGCAGTGTGAGAAGTCACAGGAATGTGACATAAGATAAGAAGTGAGATTCCCTTTCAAAATCCATTTTATATGGGGCAGCTGGGGGCTCAGTGGATTGAGAGCCAGCCCTCCCTCCCCCAAGTTCTGGGTTCAAATATGACCTCAAACACTTCCTAGCTGTGTGACCCTGGGCAAGTCACCAGACTCCCACTGGCTAGTCCTTACCACTCTACCTCGGAACCAATACCCACTATTGATTCTAAGATGGAAATTAAAGGGTTTTATTAAATCCTTTTTATAATGGGACTCCTCTACTGGTGACCAAAGGAAGATAACAGAAATATTCTGAGGGATGAAGTGGGTTGGGATGGAACTAGAGAAAAGGCAATAAAGGAAAATCATTACTTGTGTGGCCTGGCCTCAGTTTCCTCATCTGTAAAATAAGGTGTTTGCAGTAGAGAATCTCTGGAGTCTCTTCCAACTCTAAATATATAATCTTGTGATTTCGAGGAGGCGATATGTATATGATAAGGTACACAGCAGATACATAGAGAAAGAGAGGAGGTGCATGTCATCGGGATTTGGGGAAAGCGCTAGCTAGCCGGCTGAAAGAACCGGAAAGGGCTCTTACACATTTCGCGTCTCTCCAAGGGCGGGAGAGCATGTTTTTTCTGGTTTGCAAGATGTTCGCTTTCCTCCATTCAAAAACACGCTGTGGAGGGTTTGTGGAAGAGTCATTCCCCACCTGCAATTCCCTCACCTGCACTCAGAGAGCTGGCCCCCGCAGTAAACCAGAGAAGTAGAACTAACGGACTAAGGGGGAGAGAACTCGGGCTCATTAACTCTCTCCGTCGTCTAATGAAGTTCAGCTCCATCCAGCCCATTGGAAAGTGGGGAGGAAGCAGCTGACAGCAGCAGAGCTAACGTTTATCCTCAGAAACCGCAAACTGCCGAGCAAAGAAGATCCAGGGTCTCAAGTGACAAGCCAGGACGCTTATTGATTGTGAAGCCGGAAGAACAAACAAAAGACCAGAGAGGGATGGGGCGGTTCAACTTTACAACCGCGGGGAGTCTAACAGGAGCGTTCTGAATGCCGCATAATTTTATCATTAAAGTTCAGGGGTGGCCCAAATAAATAGAATTGCATTAATCAAGGCTTAAACACTCCAGTGTGTAAATCAGGCTCTCTCATTTCAGGAAACTTTGACAACTTCCAAAGGGCATCATCTCGTATAAATGGCATGCCATATTATGGCTGTGTAATTAGCTCAGGTATGAAAAGACAGATGTGGTTCCAACAGGAATCTCCATGTTACCTGTGACAAGCTGGGAGACGGTGACAGCTGCCTTCACATCATGGTAATTACATTATCTAGGTGACAGTTCTCAGCTCTGGGACACCTCAGAAAGTCACTTTTATTCTCTGACTCAGTTTCCCCTTTTTATAAAACCCTAACATTTCTCTCCACAGGAGCCTTACAAAGTTTGCTATGGTTATGGTTGAAGTGCTTTGAAGATGCAAGCAGCAAGTTCCACATGGCAAAGTTTCCATGAGTCACATTTATGGAGTTATTTTAAATGAGGAATTATTTGTAACACGTACAACAAAACTTGTATGAGGGAAAGAGAGAGGGAGGGAGAAGAGGGATAGGAAGAGAGTGAAAAGAAGTGGGAAAGAAGAAGAGGGGAGAGGGAAATAGAAAAAAGGAGACAGTGAGAGGAGAAAGAGGAAAAGGGAGGAGTGAGGAAAATGAAAGAGAGAGAGAGGGAGAGAGATAGAGAGAGAGATGGAAAAAGAGAGGGAGGCAGAGATAGAGAAAGTGAGAGAGAGAGAGAGAGAGAGAGAGAGAGAGAGAGAGAGAGAGAGAGAGAGAGAGAGAGAGGAAGAGAGACAGAGAAAGGGAGAGAGAGTGTGAATATGTATGTGGGAAAGAGAGAAGTAGAGTGCTTTTTTTTCTTTCCCCATATATTTGCTAATCTGAAGGAAAGCACTGGCCCATGACTTTATGAATCATTCAAAAATGTTGTAAGACTGAATAACATAGTCTTGTAGGTGGGTTCCCTAAAATATCCATAAAGTGTAAGCAACCAAATCCTTATAGAGCAGAGATAGCAATAACCATTAGAAGCCACCCACCCCCTCAAAAATATAGTTATAGAGTAGGATGGAGAAGTGCAGTGGGTCACATTCTTTATTTCTGTTAAAATCCTTACTCATAACCAGTAAATAGTGGAGTATGGTTTTGTGCTTGGCTTTTTTTTCCTCTACAGTAATCTCAGCCACTAGTCCTTTAGCTGGCTCCAAGTTTCACTGGGCCTGGAGGTTTGGGATAATTACATAGACTATGAGATTATGCTCGCCGAAAGTAGGATTATGGGGGCGGAGGGAAGAAGAAAAATTGATTTTAAGGTATATGTACTCTTCAACCTGGAGAATGTGATAAGATCTGGGGATTTCAGCCTGGGAACTATGAAAAAGCTCATTATTTCATATTTTATCTATTCTCAGTTCTAGGATTTACCCAATATGAAAGGCATCTCAATTGCACCTTCCCATTCCTCTATCCAAGCTCTATGCCCAAGACAGAGCCATGAATCCTTACACACTTAAAATGTATTCTGTGATACTTGAAGATGAACATAAAACTCCCCAAGGGCCACTAGGGAATTCCTGAAGTGTAGGATAACAGGTTATTGATTCCCTCCTCTTTCTCACTACCCTCATATCTCACTATAAATTGGTCTGCATCAGAGGGGGCCAGGATAGCCACACTGTACCACTTTGCCCTGTAGTTCTACAACCTCAGCTCTCACCAGGGATGAGTTTTCTGATAATTATTGCTTTCCTCTTCTTTGAGCAGTGTGAGTCTTTGTTTGGTCACAGTTTTCCTCATAAGTGAGTTTTCTTAAATCCTTTTTTATTATTCTGTCCAGGCATAGGCACCAGCCTCACTCATCACACTAGGAAATGCTTCCTAAAGGAATTTTCTAACTCTCCAGACTAGATCAGTTCCCACATATAGACCATCATTGGGTAAATGACCTCAAGATTTATAAGCATTGAAATAGGGAGCATCCTTCAGATTTTCTTTTCTCCCCTCTAAATTACACTATGATCTCTGCAGTTGCTTTATTCAGGGATTGCTTAGGAAGTTTAGAAGGGTAGGCTAGACTTGTAGAAGATAAGCCATGCCCCGAATATGATGAAACCTGTTTCATGGCTTTTTATGTTTCCATACATAAAAGATACCCTTCCCCCTGCTCCTCCTCCCTGAGACAAGCTTATTCACATTGAACCTTTTAATAAAACATTATGATGCATCTTTTGGTGAAGAAATGCAATGGAAGGCAATAGAATGGGATCATTTTTGAGAGAAATCAATCTGAATCATAATTCTTTGAAGGATGCTTTGACGCATACCATGGAGCTCCTATCAATAATGAAGAAAAATCAAAAGGAGAGAGTAAGGCAATAAAGCTGACTGTTTTGCACAGGGAAGAATTTTATATTAACTGTATCTACAGGATTTTTAACAAGACGGAAATTCAAATGTCACATAGCCGGATATTTGGTCTACACAATGCCAAGTAAGCAGATCTTGGGGAGGGGGGGGTGAATAGTAGATAAAATGTTCAAAGCATCAAACAATTGTGTTCATTTCACATGCCAGTAAAGTTATGTTTAAGATTCAGCATCTACATCTGTTACATTGACTATTGCCTTTGTGGATCACAACAAAGGTAGCAAGTCCTCAAAGAGAAGGGAATACCTCATCATCTTACTTGTTTCCTTACAGGCCAAGAAGCAATGGTTAGAACCTAAGACGGAACAACAGATTGGTTTAAAATTAGAAAAGGAATATGACAAAGCTATGTATTTTTCACCTTACTTAACTTAAATGCAGAATACATCATGCAAAATGCCATGCTAGATGAATGAAAAGCTAGAATTAAAAGTAGCTGGGCAAAATATCAGCCATCTCAGATGTGCCGATGATATACTCTGATCACAGAAAGTAAAGAAAAATTAAGAAGCCTCTTGATAAGGATGAAAGAAGAGAGTTTAAAAACTGGCTTAGAGTTTAATATTTTAAAAAAAAAAGCAACTAAGATCATGGCAGCTAATCCCACCACTTCATGGCAAACAGAGAGAGAAGAAATGGAAGCAGGGTCAGATTATATATTCTTGGGCTCAAACATCAATGTAGACAGTGACTGCAGCCAGAAAATTAAAAGATGCTTATTCCTTAGAAGTAAAGCTATGGTAGCATACCAAAAAATAAAAGTGCCATGGACAGCTTACAGATAGACATATGATAGATATATCACCTTGCTGATAAGGTTTATATAGTCTATATGGTTTTTCTAGTAGTAAGAGAATTGGACAATGTGAGAGTTGGACTATAAGGAAAATTGAGCCCTGCAGAACACTGCTTTTGAAATATGGTGCTAGAGAAGACCCTGGACAACAAGGAAACCAAGATAGTTCAATACTTAAAGAAATTAATCTGTAAAATAAAGGGCATAAACTAGATTACTTCTAAGATCCCTTCTAGCTCTAAATCTATGGTCCTTTAATAATGCCACTGTTCCTTTCTGATTGTTTTTATCATATTTTGAAATGTTTATGCATAATTTAGAATATTCATAGAATTTTTCAAAATTCCAATATAAAGTTCTAATTAATCAATCAATAAACATTTATGAAGCACTTACCATGTGCCAGGACTGTTCTAAATGCTATTCTCAAACAACTATATACAATGCATTTATGGTGAGATTCAAGATTTGAAGTTAAAAAGGACATTGGAATGAGTGCTTTGCTTCACAACCTGATTGAAATAAATTATAATTATTTATATATTTGTTTTATCCCCCCTACTAAACATATATACATATAAATTACATCTTTGTATCTCCAATAAGGATACCCAGTGCCTTGTACATAGTATATAATTAAAATGTATTCAACTGAACTAAATATAAAGCTTTGCACATCCCAACAGAATTTTAGCCCAATTCCATGAACCTGAATTGGGTGAAAATGACTGATCACAGACTTCCAGTCAAGATGGCAGCTTAGAGAAAGCTAAAGTTCAGATCTCTGGAAACCCTTCCCTACGGAACTCAAACTATATGCTCCTAGGGCACTGAAATTCAAAACGAACAACAGCATAGACCCCGGGAATCCTCCTCCTGGACCTGGACCAAAAGGTAGGCCCCCCCACCAAAGCCAGAACCCGAGAACACTTGGACCTAAGGGGTAGGCAGAAGGAAGGTCCCAGGACCCATTCCCCCCCAACCCAGAGCGCTGAGTCCGAGGCAGCAGAGGGAACCTCAGAGCCTCAGGGCTGGCTATTCTGAAGGCCTCTTCCTGAAAACAACCTGACTCAGTCGTGGGGGCACCCAGACAGCAGGGAAACAGAGAGAGACGGGGGAGCCTGTAACCCCCTGGCTGGATCCTTCCATCTGAGTCTCACGGAAGGTCCCTGCCTCAGGGCATACTCAGTTCAACCCTCAATCAAAACCAATCAGGAGCCCTCAGAACTCCAGGAAGCCACAGCCCCATTCCCCTCAGAGTGTAGGCTCTTCTGGCCAGCTAAGGCACTGAAAAACCTCACGGAGAGTGCCGAGCCAGGCTCAGAGCATGGACGTAAGGCAACGTAGAAGCATCGGGAGGGAACTGAGGAGGGCAGTAACACAGAAACACCAGCAATTCCTGGCCTCCCCTGGAAGACAGAACAGCTGAGGAGAACCAGACAATTTGCCTAGGGCTAAAACCTCTGAACAGCAGACAGAGATAAGAAAAGCTAGTCCTCCCCAATCAGACAGAGATGGCAAACTCCGCAGAAGAACAAAAGCCTCAAAATTCCAAGAAAAACAAGAAGAAGGGGGTGACTTTGGACACATTTTATGGAGCAAAAACACAAAAATACAGAGGAGATAGAATATGAAACACAAGCAAATGCTCCGAAACCTTCCAAAGGAAATGGAAACTCCACAAACCCATGAAGAATCTGAATCAGAAAGGATCAAAAAGATGGAAGCCTTCTGGGAGGAAAAGTGGGAAATAATGCAAAAGAAATTCACACATCTACAAAACCAGTTTGACCAAAGTGAAAAGGAAAACCAGGCTCTAAAGGTCAGAATTAGGCAACTCGAAGACAATGAGCAAGAATTAATAAAGCAAAGCCAAAAGACCAAGAAATTAGAAGAGAACATAAAATATCTCACTGACAAGGTCATAGACTTGGAAAATAGAGGGAGAAAAGACAATTTAAGAATAATTGAACTACCAGAAAAGTCAGAAATAAACAGCAAACTTGACATCGTAATACAAGATATAATCAAAGAAAATTGCCCAGAGATCCTAGAACAAGAGGGCAATACAGGCACTGAAAGAGTTCACAGAATACCCTCTACACTAAATCCCCAAAAGATAATTCCCAGGAATGTAATTGCCAAATTCCAAAGCTTTCAAGCCAAAGAAAAAATCTTACAAGAAGCCAGAAAAAGACAATTTAGATATAAAGGAATCCCAATCAGGGTCACACAAGACCTTGCAAGTTCCACTCTGAATGACCTTAAGGCATGGAATATGATTTTCAGAAAGGCAAGAGAGCTGGGTCTTCAACCAAGAACCAGCTATCCATCAAAACTGACTATATACTTGCAAGGGAAAGTATGGGAATTCAACAAAATAGAAGATTTCCAAGTTTTTGCAAAGAAAAGACAGGAGCTCTGTGGAAATTTCAATATCGAAAAACAAAGAACATGGAATACCTGAAAAGGTAAATATGAAGGAAAGGGAAAAGGAGAAAAATGTTATCTTTTTCTTTCACTCAAACTCTCTTCTATAAGGACTACATTTATATCAATTTATGTATATAAACATGTGGAGAAAATGTAATGTGTAAATAGGGGGAAAAGAAAGACCAAATCTTTCTCACACAAAGATTCACATGGGAAGGGGAGGGGAAGAAAACTCCTATAAGAAGGAGAGGAAGAGAGTTTTTACTTAAACCTTACTCTCAGGGAAATCAACTCTGAGAGGGAAGAACATCCAGATCCATTGGGATCTTGAATTCTATCTTACCCAACAAGGGAAGGGAGAAGGGAAAACCAAAGGGGGAGGGGGTAGGGAACACAAAAAAGTGAGGGAAGAAGAGGGGGGAGGGGGAGGGAATAAAAAGGGAGGGACTAGAAAGGGAAACATATCAAGGGAGGGGACAAGGGGGATTGATTTAAAGTAAATCACTGGACTAAAAGGTAGAGCTGAAGAAGAAAGGTTAGAATTAGGGAAGGATATCAAAATGCCAGGGAGTCCACAAGTGACAGGCATAACTTTGAACATGAATGGGATGAACTCACCCATTAAACATAGACAAATAGCAGAATGGATTAGAATCCAAAACCCTACCATATGTTGTCTTCAAGAAACACACATGAGGTGGGTAGACACCCACAAGGTCAGAATTAAAGGATGGAGTAAGACCTTCTGGGCCTCAACTGACAGAAAGAAGGCAGGAGTGGTAATCATGATATCTGATAAAGCCAATGCAAAAATAGACCTGATCAAAAGGGATAGGGAAGGCAATTATATTTTGTTAAAAGGGACTTTAGATAATGAGGAAATATCACTAATCAACATGTATGCACCAAATAATATAGCACCCAAATTTCTAATGGAGAAACTAGGAGAATTGAAGGAAGAAATGGACAGTAAGACCATATTAGTGGGAGACTTGAACCAACCATTATCAAATTTAGATAAATCAAATCAAAAAATAAATAAGAAAGAGGTGAAAGAGGTGAATGAAACCTTAAAAAAATTAGAGTTAAGAGACATATGGAGAAAAATAAATAGGGATAAAAAGGAATGCACCTTCTCAGCACCACATGGCACATTCACAAAGATTGACCATACATTAGGTCACAGAAACATGGCACACAAATGCAGAAAAACAGAAATAATAAATGCAACCTTTTCAGATCACAAGGCAATAAAAATAATGATCAGTAAAGGTACATGGAAAACAAAATCAAAAACTAATTGGAAATTAAATATGATACTCCCAAATCATTTAGTTAGAGAAGAAATCATATAAAACAATTAATAATTTCGTCGAGGAAAATGACAATGGCAAGACATCCTTTCAAACCTTTTGGGATGCAGCCAAAGTGGTAATCAGAGGTAAATTCATATCCCTGAGTGCATATATTAACAAACTAGGGAGAGCAGAGATCAATCAATTGGAAATGCAAATAAAAAACCTCAAAAGCAATCAAATTAAAACCCCCCAGCAGAAAACCAAACTAGAAATCCTAAAAATTAAGGGAGAAATTAATAAAATCGAAAGTGATAGAACTATTGATTGAATAAATAAGACAAGAAGCTGGTACTTTGAAAAAACAAGCAAAATAGACAAAGTACTGGTCAATCTAATTAAAAAAAGGAAAGAAGAAAAGCAAATTAACAGCATCAAAGATGAAAAGGGGGACATCACCTCTGATGAAGAGGAAATTAAGGCAATCATTAAAAATTACTTTGCCCAATTATACGGCAATAAATACACCAATTTAGGTGATATGGATGAATATATACAAAAATACAAACTGCCTACACTAACAGAAGAAGAAATAGAATTCTTAAATAATCCCATATCAGAAAATGAAATCCAACAAGCCATCAAAGAACTTCCTAAGAAAAAATCCCTAGGGCCTGATGGATTCACCAGTGAATTCTATCAAACATTCAGAGAACAGTTAATCCCAATATTATACAAATTATTTGACAAAATAAGCAAAGAGGGAGTTCTACCAAACTCCTTTTATGACACAAGCATGGTACTGATTCCAAAACCAGGCAGGTCAAAAACAGAGAAAGAAAACTATAGACCAAACTCCCTAATGAATATAGATGCAAAAATCTTAAATAGGATACTAGCAAAAAGACTCCAGCAAGTGATCAGAAGGGTCATCCACCATGATCAAGTAGGATTTATACCAGGGATGCAGGGCTGGTTCAATATTAGGAAAACCATCCACATAATTGACCACATCAACAGGCAAACCAACAAGAACCACATGATTATCTCAATAGACACAGAAAAAGCCTTTGATAAAATACAACACCCATTCCTATTAAAAACACTAGAAAGCATAGGAATAGAAGGGTCATTCCTAAAAATAATAAACAGTATATATCTAAAACCATCAGCTAATATCTGCAATGGGGATAAACTAGAGGCATTCCCAATAAGATCAGGAGTGAAACAAGGACGCCCATTATCACCTCTACTATTTGACATTGTACTAGAAACACTAGCAGTAGCAATTAGAGAAGAAAAAGAAATTGAAGGCATCAAAATAGGCAAGGAGGAGACCAAGTTATCACTCTTTGCAGATGACATGATGGTCTACTTAAAGAATCCTAGAGATTCAACCAAAAAGCTAATCGAAATAATCAACAACTTTAGCAAAGTTGCAGGATACAAAATAAACCAACATAAGTCATCAGCATTTCTATATATCTCCAACACAGCTCAGCAGCAAAAACTAGAAAGAGAAATCCCATTCAAAATCACCTTAGACAAAATAAAATACCTAGGAATCTATCTCCCGAGACAAACACAGGAACTATATGAACACAACTACAAAACACTCGCCACACAACTAAAACTAGACTTGAGCAATTGGAAAAACATTAACTGCTCATGGATAGGATGAGCCAATATAATAAAAATGACCATCCTACCCAAACTTATTTATCTATTTATTGCCATACCCATTGAACTCCCAAAAAAATTACTTTACTGATTTAGAAAAAAACATAACTAAGTTCATTTGGAATAACAAAAGATCAAGGATATCCAGGGAAATAATGAAAATAAAACACAAATGATGGGGGCCTTGTAGTCCCAGACATTATACTATATTACAAAGCAGCAGTCATCAAAACAATTTGGTACTGGCTAAGAGACAGAAAGGAGGATCAGTGGAATAGACTGGGGGCAAGAGATCTCACCAAGACAGTATACGATAATCCCAAAGATCCCAGCTTTTGGGACAAAAATCCACTATTTGATAAAAACTGCTGGGAAAATTGGAAGACAGTGTGGGAGAGATTAAGAATTGATCAACACCTCACACCCTATACCAAGATAAATTAAAAATGGGTGAATGACTTAAACATAAAGAAGGAAACCATAAGTAAATTGGGTAAACACAGAATAGTATACATGTGAGACCTTTGGGAGGGGAAAGACTTTAAAACCAAGCAAGACTTAGAAAGAGTCACAAAATGCAAAATAAAATATCTGGAATACATCAAATTAAAAAGTTTTTGTACAAACAAAACCAATGAAACTAAAATCAGAAGGGAAACAACAAATTGGGAAAAAATCTTCATAGAAACCTCTGACAAAGGTTTAATTACTCAAATTTATAAAGAGCTAAATCAATTGTACAAAAAATCAAGCCATTCTCCAATTGATAAATGGGCAAGGGACATGGATAGGCAGTTCTCAGATAAAGAAATCAAAACTATTAATAATCACATGAAGAAGTGTTCTAAATATCTTATAATCAGAGAGATGCAAATAAAAACAACTCTGAGGTATCACCTCACACCTAGCAGATTGGCTAACATGATAGCAAAGGAAAGTAATGAATGCTGGAGGGGATGCGGCAAAGTAGGGACGTTAATTCATTGCTGATGGAGTTGTGAACTGATCCAACCATTCTGGAGGGCAATTTGGAACTATGCCCAAAGGGCGATAAAAGAATGTCTACCCTTTGATCCAGCCATAGCACTGCTGGGTCTGTACCCCAAAGAGATAATGGAGAAAAAGACTTGTACAAAAATATTCATAGCTGCGCTCTTTGTGGTAGCCAAAAATTGGAAAACGAGGAGATGTCCATCAATTGGGTAATGGCTGAACATATTGTGGTATATGTTGGTGATGGAATACTATTGTGCTCAAAGGAACAATAAAGTGGAGGAATTCCATGTGAACTGGAACAACCTCCAGGAAGTGATGCAGAGCGAGAGGAGCAGAACCAGGAGAACATTGTACACAGAGACAAACACACTGTGGTATAATCGAATATAATGG
The DNA here is from genome assembly GCF_027887165.1 of Monodelphis domestica. Classification (NCBI taxonomy): domain Eukaryota; kingdom Metazoa; phylum Chordata; class Mammalia; order Didelphimorphia; family Didelphidae; genus Monodelphis; species Monodelphis domestica. The sequence goes on along the minus strand of NC_077234.1, from coordinate 166,715,349 downwards.
ACTTCTCCATTAGTGGCGGTGTAATGTCCCTGCACAATCTGCAGGGATCAAGGAGAAAAAAAAAACACTATCCAAAAGCAGAGGACAAACTGAGGGAGTAGAAACACCAAGGAAAAGCAACTGCCTGACTAAAATGGCTGAGGGGACATGACAGAGGAAAGACTCGGAGCGAACACTCTGATGCAAATACTAACAACATGGCAATGGGTTCGAATCAAGAACACATGTGATACCCAGTGGAATCACGTGTCATCTATGGGGGGTGGGAGGGAGGAAAAGAAAATGATCTTTGTCTTTAATGAATAATGCATGGAAATGATCAAATAAAATATTATAAAATTTAAAAAAAAGAAAAAGAAAATAACTGATCACAGGCAGTCATATCTGGCATTCACCTATAACTGAGTCTAAGACACATTAGCATCAAATTATTCCCTATTTGTGTTCAGAGTGGCAGGACCTCTTTTCAGCAGGAACCTGAATACATGAAAGGTGTGCAAGGAAGCTCTCTTCACTGCTTTCTTCATGAGGGTTGGGGAGGGAACAGGAGTGTGGTTGCACCAGAAGAAAACAAAGTCATAGGAACAAATTAAGCAACATCCTTAAAGATCTATGGTACTCCAGACAATTATCAGGTGACATGGAATACAAAGAAAAACATCTAAAGAATCCTTACCCTCAAGGAACTTACTTCCTAATGGGAGAGATAGCAGGCACACATATAGATAAATAAAAGGCATATACACATTGGGAGACCAAATAGAAAGCTATTGCAATACTCCAGATGAAAAGTGGTCAATTCCTGAACAAGGACAGTGGTTTTGTTTGTAAAGAGAAGGATCCAAATGATTGGATCCCTGTTATAAAGATAGAAATAAAAAAATTTGGCAATTGATTATGTATGTGGGGTGAATAAAAGTGAGGATTTAAAGAAGTCACCAAGATTTTGAGCTTGGGTAACTATGATGGTGCTGTTAAAGAACAAGGAAATTCAGAAGAGGGGTGGATGCAGAGGGAGAAACTTAATGAATTCCATTTTAAATATGATGAGTTTGAATACAGACACATAAATATATATAATACACATATGTACATATAATATATACACATATATGTATGATATAGATAATATATGAAATAGGAAATGATATAATTATTGAAATGTGTACTAATTAGGTCATTAAATAATATGATAGAGATAAAATAGTAGGAGGGCAAGGATATAGCTTTTAGGAACACCCAGAGAATGGAAGTATATGTGTATATTGTAAAAATGGAGACTTGAACCCTGGACTTCAATTCCCAGAAATCCTTGCTCTAGTTCCCGAGATGCTTTGTAACCTCACCTGAATTCTCACCTGGGCAGAGAACAAATTATTATTTAAAGAGTCTCCACCTATGGCTGGTCTCTTCCTACTTCTGCTTCCAAGCAGATGGGGCTCTCCACATAGCAGGCAAGATGTGAGTGGTTGTGAATGGGCTCTCTGGGCCTAGACACATGCTTTCTTATTCTGTATTTTCTTTAATTCTTAACCTTTAAAAAACCTCATAAAATATAATACTTCTAGCAGAGAAATTAATTTTTACCTGCCACAGTTTGGCAATTTTAATCTTAACAATATGTACATTATATCTATGATGAATGAAGAAAGGAAATTGAGGAGTAGGGACAAAGGACCTTTAAGAAAAGAAACTCCTTCTCTTTATAGGAGATTGGAGTAAAGGAAAAATAGTGGGAAATTAAAATTGTGAGATGAGGAGGGGAGAAGAGGAAGCTCTCAGTAAATGGTTTTATTCTCTATAAAATATGAAGCAAGGTCCTCAGTTGAGAGGTTGGAGAGAGGGGATGCTGTGAGAGGCTTAAAAAAAGAAAGGAAGATCCAGAATAACCACTGTAGTGAGTTGAATAGAGTATGGAAAAGTATGATCCAATTCAATAAACATCTATTAAGTGCCTAAGACATGCCAGACAGACACTGTACTAAACTTTGGAAATAAAGTTAATAAAAAGAAAGACAATCCCTGCCCTTAATGACTTTATGGTCTAAAGAGGAAAGGATATACAAAAGGAGGCAAGAAAACAGGGGTTCAGGGATGGGTGGAGGTGGGGAATAGCACACCAAAGTATAGCTAGCACAAGAGCATTTGTTCCATGGAGTTGAAACCAGGCAGGGTAGCAGATGAAAAGTGAAGAGTAAGGATTATGTTGCTATATTGAGGACCTCATTGAAGCTGCATGAAATATAATTATAGTGAATCCAGGCAATGTGGTTGCATCACTTCTTCTAGTTCTATTCAACAGCATATGGTAAGAGGTGAGGAGATGAATGGTTGGGGTAATCCAGGATTGACCTTTAGCAGAGCACACAGGGAGCCAGAACAAGAGAGCAAGGCATTTGAGGGTGGAAGATAATATAATATTGATCTATTTCACTAAGGGATCAACAGGGGGAAATAAAGAGAGTATAGCCCGTCTAGGTGATAGCCTGGGAAAGAAATAAGAGGTAGAGGTTTGAGGAGTCATAGTAAGAAGTTAGAATAGGTAGAGGAGGAGTAAGGTATATGGCATTTTCTTTACAAAAACAACAAATAATTCTATTCATTTTTAAATTTCTGGCATTAAAACTAGAAATTTTTATAATCTGGATTGCTTCTAGGTCAAAAGGGAAATAATTAGAATGGAATATTAGGAAGTTATATGCATAAAAATGGAGTTCAGAATTCTTGATCATGGAAGTAGTCCCCTAGTGGGTTATGTCAAGATTAAGAATGTGACCCTCCATATCTGTAGTTGAGTTGGTATAGAGGAAAAGCCACAGTAATTGAGGAAACTGAGAGAATATTAACAAATCCCCTTGTACAAAGGCAGAGGTGGGGTGAAGAAGAATACTGAGAACCAAACCCTGAATTCATTGAAAACAGAAAGAGAATGTGTTTGTGAACAATAAAGTCACACTATTGACTTGCCAGGACAAAGATCAGAATTGACTAGAATAATAATGAAAAATATGAGGTATAATTGAAATAATTCAAATTAGGATAATTTGAACAAGAAATCAGCAATGAGAAAAGGGAAATAGTTGTCATAAAGGAAGTCTACATTAACTTCAATGATTTTATGTAGAAGTTTAACCACTCTAAATCTATTGCCACTATAAGAAGACCAAAAGAACACAGAAAATACCTTAATCAGAACATATTTTAGTGATTTGTCAAGTGGAGAAAAATGTCAACCAAAGATAACACTATTTTAGAACATAAACTCATTTATAAAATCTTAAGAAAAAAGATGACAGAAGACTGTGAATGGTATTGTTTCATAAAACAAAGAGAACACTTTATAGTAAAGCTATTTTAAAGAAAGCTTGACAAGAGATTCAGCTAAACAAAGATACCCCAAGATTAAAAACGGAAAGAAAGAGGGTGGTAGAAAGAATGAAATATTTATAAGAACCCTTCCATAACAGTCCCACATCTGCTGATAGGAATGCAACACATACATTCACACAGAAGCAAACAGACAGGTAAGTAAAATTGGGAGGTGGAAGAGAGAGAGAGAGATCCATATTAGACATACTATATTCAGAAAACATCAATTTTGGAGATATACAGTTGTAAAAGCTTTAAAGTATTTGATCTGCAAGATATCTGAAGAATGAAAAGATCCCAAAGACATGAGGAGGAACTTTATTAAAAGCAAAAAAAGTGATGACTTGGAAAACATTAATAATTGCTGACCTAATGTATGCCTACTTATGTCTTTTTTTTTGTCTTGCAACTGGACTTGAATGACTCTGGAAATGAGAACAAGGATGATAACTTAGTGTAACTATGCTTCACTTAAATCCAGTAATATCACCGCATGACATCACCATTGATCTTCAAAAATGAAAAATGAACAAGAATAGCTGTACAAATTTTTTATTCAAATTTTCATGAATTAAGGACATTCTAACTCATTGTATTAGTAAAGAATAAGTATATTTTCACAAGCAATATTCAATATTGAATCATATCTTTATTACTTCACAATTAACTGAAAGAAAATATAAGATTCTATATTGTCATTATTTGTTACAAAAAAAGCAGTTGGTTGATTAGATCAAAATATCTCCTGAAAGGTGTTTGTTGAACAAAATGTCTGTCATTCACATGTCAAAATAACTCAAGACACCCTAAATAATCTAACAACACAAATAACTTTATTCAGTTGCTCTCTAGTCATAAATATAAAGTGAGAGATAAAACAGAGACATTTTTGTTGCCCAAAATATTCACTGTGGTGATGGAGGTGATCCAGCACAGACCCCAAATTAAAGAAGAATCCCCTAGAGAGAGTGAGGTTCTGCAAATGCCCCTATTTGGGAATACCATTATAGTGATTTTATCAAATCCCAGAACATTGTAGATCACTGAATCTCACAATGCAAAACTCAGATGAATTTGGTCTGACCATAGAGGAGAGGTCAAGTAGATGAAGACTGGTCAGATTATGACATTCATTTGTAGAGAAAACCTATAAAATTTGTCAGTCAGTATATATATATATCTGAGAGAGGAAGCATAGCTGGACAATAAATTATTCCTGGATTTGAAAAGGAGGAAAGAGGGGATGCGTTACCTTTGGAAAGCTGCGAAGCTCCTTTAATGACCTAAAATAAAGCCCATCTTTCTGATATCAATATTCTACAAGTATTGCTGTATGTCAGTAAAATATATACATGGAACAATACTGTTATCTAAAGGATTAAAAATGAATATCAAAGAAAAGAAAATGAAGAGGTACTCATGGGTATGAGCAAGCTGCAACATATAACCAATAAGGAAATTGGAATAAGAACAGGAATAAAAGATGTAATCAAGAAAACATGTTATAAGGAGAAAAGATTGGCTGATCACATTGATTTATGAGGACTTATCTCATTCTTTTCTTATAACCCCAATGTCATGATTTAATAAGGCACTTAATAATTATTATTGAATTGGATTAAATTGCCAGAAATGGTCATCCTCTTGAGAGGCACCATATAGGCACAAAACTAGAGAGCTAGACTTGGAATCAGGAAGGGTAGGATATAAATCGTACCTCAAATATTTAGTAGCTCTGTGACCGTGGCCAAGCCACTTAACCAGTGACAGCCTCAGTTTACTCATCTTTAAAATGGGAGTTATAAACCCCAGTTGAGGTAAGTATTTCTTAGCTTACAAATTTGTGAGGTTCAAATTAGATAATATAGATGAATTGCAATATAAACCTTAAAGACTGATAGATGTATAGGTTATTATAATCCTCAAGGAAAAGTATTTTGTCATGTTTGTCTCTGTATCCCTAGCACCTACCATAGTTCCTGGTACACTGTAACTGCTTAATCATGGCTTTATCATTGATTATTGGTTGATTATGAGTGTCTATCAGAAACCCAAGGGCACTTTCTTGAACAAAAGCTACATACTCTCTATTTTGCCTTATCCCTATAGTTCTGTTACATTTTTTTCTGTTTGTGCTAAGAGATAAAAAAAATATTGATCAAAGTATAAGGAAGACATATTCTGAAGAGTGGATGAGTCCCAAGGTTCACTAGTAGTGATGAATTTACATTGAACCATCCACCGATTTTTCTTTATGGTCAACACAGTACATTCCCCAGAGAGTTAGATTGGTTAAAGGGTTGTAGTTTGTGGCCATTGATTATAGCTCAGCTTGGTAGTCATGGCTGGTGGTGAGGGGAATCAACTGTCACCTCAGAAAAAAATTATTCCAATTAAGTGATCTCAGCAGCCACAGGGGAGGCTTTCTGATATAGACAGAGTTGTTTCTTTTTTATGGAAATATTTATTCTACTTTAATCTGTAAATAAGCAGAAATGTGGGAAAGTTCTCCTGATATAGAGTAATATGGGTCTATAAAAATTCAATTTAGAGACTTGGGAGAACAGTGATCAAAAAACACAAGTCAAACAGGCCCCCCCAAAAGGAAATTTTAAGGTGAACATTTTCCTACAGAAATTTAGCCCTTTTCTCTAAATGTAAGTCTCCATTCTTCTACTTAATATTTGCTATAATTGTTATTATTCGGTGATGAGTGAAGATATTTTCATACCCACATATTAACAAGTTACAAATTCATAAATATTTACTAGGTTTCTGCATGTTATATATAATTTCTCTCTACCCATAAATGATAGCAACATTTCTGGATTAACAAAAAAGAAAAAAATTGTTGAAATACAAATGTACAAAAACAAAGAAATTACTGTTACCACTTGGAATGCTTAATCCTTTTCCCCAAAGTCCTTTCACTCTAACCCCTTCATTTTAAAGAATGATAAAGAACCTATCAGCTCACAAGACTATACCAGAAATAGCAGTTGCTTCAAATGAAGCATCTGTATTCAGTGACGGATTAAGTGTCCTGGGGACTCCAATAGGCTACCTGCTAATCCCACCAGTCCATCCTGCTCTGGTTCCTGAGAGCCCTGAGTTATAAAACATATAATGTTCCAAGTAGGGATGTGAGAGAATCAGGCTAATTGCTTCTTGGGGGAGACAGATATTGAGATTAGAAATGGAATAATTTGCTCTATGAGACATATTCCAAATTGATTTTTTCCAAAAAACCCTAACTTTTATGTCCCCCAATACCTCAAGGAAGGACTAGAGCATTCCAAGAACCCAATCCAACTTTGCTTTTATTTTTTCCACCCTCCCCCTTAATACTCTGAATAAAATAAAATTTAATCCTATGATTCTCTGTGCAACAATAACTAGACCACTTGGGAATGAACTAGTGATGACGACTTGAACTCATCTGTTTCTGTTGAATCATGTCTTTAATTGTGGTTTAGCAACAGAGAATCCTCCTTAATTCTTAGAAAGTTTCTAAAACTGATCTCTTCTTCAGCTTGGCTTCCTGTTGTAAACCCCTGGATCTCTCTTTCTTACATTACAGAAGGAAGGAAGGAAGGAAGGAAGGAAGGAAGGAAGGAAGGAAGGAAGGAAGGAAGGAAGGAAGGAAGGAAGGAAGGAAGGAAGGAAGGAAGGAAGGAAGGAAGGAAGGAAGGAAGGAAGAGTCTTATTAAGTGCCAAACCTTATACAAACTATTTGGGATACAAATACAAAAGTAAAGACAATCCCTATCCCCGAAGATCTTCCACTCTAAAAGGAGATTTTGGTTTGAAACAGCCCTTCGATAGTAAATGAGCCATTAGGGAGTAGACTGATACACCTTTTCCAATAATAATGGCAGTATTGATTTGATTATAGCTCCAAAGCAGAAGTAGTGGGAGGTTTAGAGTGGGAAAGGCAGTACGGCAAGAAGTCAAAAAAATCAAGTGAAGCATGGCTAGATAGCCTGGACTGATATAATGGTTCCTGGAAGAGGAATGTCCAAACTAACTCCTCAGGCTAAACTTGATGGCCTCTAAGGGAGATGAGAGCCATATGACCTTTACCTCATATATGAACTGTTTTAATTAATACTATTTACTTTTTATTCCAAAATAAGGCACGTTTTATCTTATCTTCTGTACAATTCAGGCCATCAGCCATTATTCAACCATAGAATATTATTGCCCAATTTATGTACTTAAAAGGAAACTTTCAGGTAATGTTTCATGCTGTGATCTACAATTACAATACAGATCACTGCTTCCCTTTCCTTTCTCCTTCCTACCATCCTTCATCCCATTCTCTGCTTCTTTTTAAATAAAATTCATGGTCCTAGTTGTGGTATGGCTGTGATTCTGCATTATTGAAGATTATATGGAACTCAAGCTTTAGTAGTACTACCAGCATTGCACAACTACAAGACCAGGGCAGGTATAGACTTAAATATATGTTATTCCAAGAGATTTATCATCAGATTATGACAGGGTGATTCATTTTTTGACTATAGAAACTTTAAAAGACCATCTACTAAGTTATAGAGGTGTCTATATGAATAGAGGTAGTATTCACAATGTTCAAATATGGCTTTACTTCCTTGTGTGATGTTGGATAAGTCATTTATCCTCAGTGGATCTCAGTTTCCTTGAAGTGTAAAATGAAGGGCTAGAAGACCTCTCAGTTTGCTATCAGCACTAAATCTCTGCTGTATGATGTGACTAATAAAATGTCCCAAAATGGACTAATAGCAATATTGTGCCTAGCTAAACAAATATATTTTGAAGTGGAGGTGAAAGAGACCATGTCTGCCCAAGCTAAGTGATGTGGTATCATTGTTGTATGACCTAGACAAGTCACTGAACAGGATCTGCCTCAGTTTCCTCATATTTATGGGGATACTAATAATACCCACCTCTCAGCTTTGTTGTAAAGATAAAATTAGGTAATATTTATAAAGCATTTTGCAAACTTTAAAGAGCTATTGAAATGCTAGCTATTATTCAGACATCAGTATAATTCAGAACTTGAAAGGTTTAAATGAGGAGAGAGGAGCATCAAGGTTTCCAATACATGATGAAGGAAGGCAGCAACAAATTCAGAAAGCTGAGGAAAAATTTAATTTACTTCAAAATTTTGCCTAAGACTTTCTCTGCAAATCCTGTCTTAACATTTTATTCTTTTAGAATAAACCCCATCAAGAAAAAGGAGGAGCCAATAAATGTGTTGTACTTAATGTATGTGATAAATAAAATACAGGATAGTCAGAAAATGATTAAAATAGTAAAAAAATTAATTTAAAAATATGATCTATTTTCCAAAATATTACTGTTCTTCTGCAGTAGAACATACGTCTAAACCTGCTCCCTTACAAAGTCATTGCTGATGCCAGTGAGCGGGAATCATAGTGAGGCTTTGTTTCAAAATTGTAGAAAACTCCTTTTAACATGGTATCTAATTCCTATTTTGATAGAAACATAACCCTTTTCAAGTCCAATATTCTCTTTTTATATATGCAGCTGGCCTTTTACATGTTGACCATAGAGTCCTTGAATCCATGTTTTGTGTCTTTTTGCAATTAAATCCTTTTTTTCAGCTGATACAGTTCAACAATGGCTAAAGGGAGAGAAAAAAAATCCACTTACTTGTAGGTGATAAAAATTCACAGTAAAGCCACAGATGTAGCAGAGTGAGAATTACCGTACCAGCAGGAACTGAAGATAAAAGAGGATTACACATGATGAAATGTAGTAATTGACTAGAAGTCACAGAAAAATACCAGATGGATGTCATGGCTCCATATAACTCTAATGTGCCCACTGACTTTATTGAACATCACTTAAGCTTCACTTTTAGTATTTTCTTGAGTGTAATTGAAGTTTATTGATATGCTATTATGGCCCAGTTTATATGTGACCATAAAAAATACAGTTTGATACACTTGTGTATCTATAGAACTCCTGTATTACACTGCTTAAAATCAAAGCGTCTCTGTAATGATTGCAATAATATTTATTCCTTCTCCTCCATTAGACCTTTGCATAGGATGTGGACAGTAACAGCTCCAGAGAGTGTTGAAATTGCAGGGGTATTTCAGGGAGGGATTTGTGCATAAAAGATCAGACATGCAATTGGGGAAACAACCAAGGGAGACTTAGGAAGGACTTTTATGTTGAAGGTAAAGGAAAACAAATCTATATGCCGAATGACTTTCTAAAGACAGTTCACTTTCCTATTAGTTATCAAAAATTTATTTTCTATTTAGCTTTCAGTGTGGGGGTGGGAGAGACATAACTGTCTATCCATGTCAGAATATTCACTCTCAAGAAATAGTCTCAGATCTTTATGTTTCCTCGCTGATGCTACAATAACAAAAATTCTATCCAGCGCAAGCAAAAGCCATTTCCTTCCATGACAAATATTTTAAATTAAGCTGGAAATAATGGGTGTGAAAACAATTGCTTCTCAACCTAGAAAAGCAGAAATTCTTCCAGGGAATTTCAGGTAGAGATTGAATCTTCCCCCTGACAAGATATTATAAACAGATAAGAAACTGTTGCAAGGTTTGAGTCGAAAGGCCATCCAATGTGATTACATTTACACAAACTGAAAATCAAAACCCGTTACTAAAGAAAACAATTTCATCCTGAACTTCGAACTGAGCTGAGTTAGATAAAGAAAACCCTAGAAACTAGATGTGCATGACCTTGCCAGCATTGCCCTGGCCAAGAGGATGAATTTGTAGGATGGAGGGAGTGATGGAGGTCAGGGGTGGTTAGAGTGTTGAAGAAATGCCCCTTCCATAGCATCCTTTTGTCTCTAAAGACCAATACTCTTTTCACATTACATGTCTGTCTGTCTGCTAACTGTGGAATTATTGGGATGCTGAATGTCCCAGATGTTAGATCCGTCTAATTTATGAATTTATAGTTGGAAAAAAACCAGAATTTCATGAGAGACTAGAGTTACAAATGTAAGGAAACTTTGAAGCCATCGAATCCAAACCCCTCAGTTTATGGATGAGAAAACTGAGACCCTCTTTGGGTTAAGTGATTTGCCCCAAATAATGCAGGGAGTAAGTAGTAGACCTTACTAGAATCAAAGCCAGGTCTCTTAACTTCAAGTCAAGTAATCTTCTAATGATTCTATATTTTTTAACCTATTTCACATTATCTATGTTCTTTTTGCTCCCGAATAAGTCATATTTTTTTCTCATAGCCCCTGTATAACCCAGGTACTTAATCATTATTTAGTCAGAGAGTACTATTGCCCAAGTGCTGAAATGTCAACTCTCTTCTCTAGGCAGAGTAGTTCATTCTACAGATTAGAGGAGAGGAGAATTCTGAACATTTATATGTAATGGGTATGTCCACAGGAGACAAGTAACCTCTCTAGTGTATCTTTGACAGGGTACAAATTATCTTTGCTTTAGTTCGATGCCCTACTTTGGTTTTGGCATTAACTCAAGTTTATGACTAATTCACCATCCAATCTGTGACCTTATCTCTGTGTCTATGCACAGGCAGCCACTAATTTCCTTGAAGGAGACTTGTGATTGCCCAGCTCTCTCTCTGGGAACCATTCACCATCAGCAGCACCACTCCCACCCAAGACTGAATGAACTGGCAGATGGAGACAGACTGATGCAGATCCATCTGAAGTTTGAAGGAGAGTCAGAGCCATCACCAGGAGATGCAAAGGGGAAGGAAGATTGTTATGGTAGTCAGCCATAACCCTGAGGGATATTTTAGACTAGACTTATTTCTGTACTATCTAAGGCACAGAGGAGCAACCCAAATCTATCTCAGAAATTTGAAAAAAGATTCAAACACTGTACCATGTGCATGTTGGAGATTCCAAAGGAATTTATGTCTTAGCAAAAGAAAGGATGCTCACTTGTCCATCTAGGAACCAGAAGCTCCTCTTTTATAAAGAGATCCATCAGGGCAGTACTATAGGACTAGATACCTGTATTGGTCCCTGGGAAAGACAGACACACAGAGAAGAAAGGGAAGTCTATTTAAATTTTAATGAGTCAGGTATGGATGCTTTGTAGTTTTACTAAGTTAATTAAAGTTGGTCTAATATTCCAAATCTTGTTTGTCTTAGTGATTGCACAGGAGACTAAAGGCTCTTTTCCTTTTTTTAGAAGAGATCTAGACATTAGGCAAATTCTGGTGTTCCCAGGAGAAAACCTTGAGCGGGAACACAGCCATGATTGTTAAATCTCTAAGCCTGAATCCAATCTTTCACTTTTTAATTAACGTGCAAGTTACATTAACATCAGGCAGGAGAACTGATTGGCCAAAACCAACCTTATGAGGTTGTATCAGTAGTGTCACCGTATACTAAAAACAAAATAATATCTACTCATTCAAATCTATTACTTGAGTTCATCTGAAAATGCTTCTGAGATAGATATTATGCTCCTGTTTGTATAACAAAGCACAATAGATAGTCATCATTTCTTATAATGATGTATGTATGTTTATATATGTAAACTCATATATACATATGTAAAGTCCTTCATAAATTTAAAGTGCTACATATAGATTCTCCCAAAAGTCTTAGTGCAGTTTGGTTTTTTTTAATCCTTACCATCTGTCTTAAAGTCAATATTAAGTATTGGTTCCAAAGCAGAAGATCATCAAGAATTCATCAATGAGAGTTAAATGACTTGCCCAGGCTCACATCTCTAGAAAATGTCTGAGGTCAGATTTGAACCCAAGTCCTTCTATCTCTAGGGCTGGCTCTCAATTCGCTGAACCATCTACCTGTCCCCATTAGTGCAGTTTTAAGACTTCCCTGAGATTTTTGGGATATCTTGTATCAGTGATAGTAATTATTATTATTTTTAAGTGGTCTTGAAAATCAAAGAGTAGACAACCAATGAAGTAACATAAAAGATCCCATTCCAACCCAGCTTACTTAAAAATTAATCCAGGAACAATAAGAAACTTCCCCAAATTAAGCAAAAGATCAACAAAGAAAGGAGATGGAAAAAAGAATCTACAGGAAGGTAATTTTTCCCACACATATATACAAAAAAAAATGTCTAAGACAAAACAAGAAAGACAATCTATTGCTTCTCTAACACTATTAGCCCTGCTATGATTCAGAATTCCAAGGGAAGAAAATGAAGAAAGAAAAAATTTAAGGCCTGGGTGTTTTGAAACAAGACAGGGATATAGCAGGAGGAATGAATACCTTAGTGATGGATAGGAAGGAAGAGGGAGGAACTCACTATTCTTTATAATTTGGGAATGTTAAATAATGGATTTGGGGATGGTTTTAGGGAAAGGGTAACAGATGATAACAACAATATATATAAACAGGGTACATTAAATTTAAAAGAGTAAAGAGAATTAGGAGGGGATTAGGAAAGTCCTGTTTCTAATAATAACCCACCCAGTTAATAAATATAAAATAAGCAACTTAACTAAACTACAAATTACTAAAGGGTTATCAATGTCCACAGGGCCAGATTCTCACAAACTCCAGATGGTAGGGTCAGCCAGCATGATCAAGTTGTGGTGTCCTCACAAGATACTAAAAGGGAGAAAGTTCTCACCATTCACAATGTCCACCACTGTGAAGAGAAACACTCACTCAACCTTTTGATAATCCAAAAGTCCTTGGCAGCTCCTCAATTGGTTCTTCAGAGAGACCACTAGGCACACCTTCACATCTGACTAGTTTCAGAGAGATTTCCAACTGCCTTAGAATCCTTACCCAGCCAAGTCTGTGAAATCTTGATCTTGCAAGCTGCTATCCTGCATTGCTACGCCCTGCTAGAAATCCTTTCTTATAGATATGACAAGTAAAGATTATACAAACATAAAGGATTGGGTAGAATGGGAATCTCAAGAGCCTCATTCATCTCTGAGTAAAAGAAGACAGTTTAAGTGTAGAGAGTAGGGAGCGAATACTACAAGAATACAATAAACAGGGATCTGAACCAGAATAAGTAGAGGAATAATGAATGATTTGGGTTTTGAAAGAGGGTAGAGTAGGCAGAGAGTTGTCATTAGTAAAATAGCTTTCAACTCTAGAGTTCTAATTATAAATTGGAAGTTGGAACGAAAGGGAGCAGAGACAGGGTAAGGCCTAGTAAATGAGAAGAAATGGAAGGGAGAGGAGTGGAGTTAACTATTTCACACAGATAGCTAATAATGAACATACTCCCCTTTGTTTTCCTTTTAATGGCTTGAATGAAAAACAAAGACAGAATCATTATAACAGAATATAATTCAGAGGGAAAAAACTCACAATTATCGTTGTAAATGTGAATAGGATGAACTCACCCATAAAAAGAAAAAGGGCTACAAAATAAATCAGAACATAAAAATCTCACAATTTGTGGGGTACAATAAATAAATCTAAAATATTAAAATGTGTGCCAAGTTAAAATTAAGGAATGGAATAGAAGCTATTATGTTTCAGTTAAACTTTTAAAGTAAAGGAAGAGAGTAATTATTACTACAGATTAAATAAAAGTTAAAATAAACATGACTAAAATAAATAAGCAGGAAACTATATTATATTTTAATTTTTCATGATGAAATAATACCTTAAATGTACATGAACCAAAAAGTACATCATTTAAGTACTCAAAGGAAAAGTCAAATGTATTTTTAGGGAGAACCATGCAGAAAAATAATAATTGTTCAGCATTTCTACATGCCTCTTTCAGACCTAAATAAATGGGAAACAAGTTAAGAATCTAAATAAAATATTAGAAAGTAGCTATGACAAATATTTGGTAATGACTAAATGGGAATTAAGAGAATATTATATATATATATATAGATATAAATGAATATATAAAGTATATGTATACTTGTATATATTACATATATAGTAGTTTATATATGTATAAATATATATGTATTTCAACTTTGCATAACACCAGAATAAAAATTATTCCTGTGCTACATAAAAAAAAAAACTCATAGATGGAAACACTATAAGTATAAGTATAAGTATACATATACATATACATATACATATACATATACATACAAAGTATAAGTAAACATATACTTTATATGACAAAACATAATTAAATATGTAAATGTACCTTTGGATCAACAAAATGATAAAGAATTAAATTAAAGAAAATAACAATTTGTCAATACACCAGAAACATTTGGAATGCAGTCAAATCAAGTCTTAAAAGAGATTTTATAGTTTTCATTAATATTAAGAAAAGATGAGATCAGTGAATAGAGCATTCAATTTAAAAATTTAATACAACAAATAACCCTAAGTAAACAAAGAAATAACAATTCTGTAATTCAAAGATAAAAATAAAAAATAATTACATTAAATCAGTGAAATAGTTTTTAAAAGAACAATAAAACAGATATCACTAGCTAATTTAATTTTTTAAATTATAAAAATGTAATTATAAAAATCAAAAAGGAAAAGGGAAGAATGGTGACAAAGAAATTTTTAAAAATTATTATACCCAAAAGTCTGCCAAAAAATGAAAATTTAATGAATGAAAAAATATTTATAGAACTATAAAATATGAACAAAAAAGGAACAGTCTAAACAACTAAATCTCAGAAATAGGAATTGGCCACTATAATGAATTTTCAGAAGGGAAGAGAATTGAATCCAAAAGGACTCATAAACAAACATTCAAAGAAAAGTAACCCCTATATTACATAAATTACCTGCAAATATGGGACTGAAAGCACCTTTTAAATTGCTTCTAGGAGACAAATATGGTCTAGAACAAAGAAAGAAAATATAGACCAGTATTATCAATGAATACAAATGCAAATACATTAGCAAAGAAAGCACAACATTTATTTTTTGTTTTGACCTGATCACATTAATAATGGGAATAGAAAAATGGTTAACCTTGGTAAAATGATACACATAAAAGTTCATATTAGAACAAAAACAAAAGGCACATTGCATCAATAGTTGTAAAAAAAAAACTTTGATAAAATATAGTACTCATGTTTTCTAAAAACCCTGAAAAGCATAGACATGAACATATTCAGCAAGGAGGAAAAAGGTAAAAGATAAAATCCTACTTACACCAAAAATTTTAAAGCAGTTCTTTTGCTGGTAGCACAAAACAAAAACAAAACTCTAAGAAAATGAATGCCCATCAACTTGGAAATGGCTGAATAATTATATGTGAATATAATAAATATTTATCATGAAGAATTCAGAGAAACTTGGAAAGATTTGAATAAAATAATAAAGAATGGAGTGAGCAGGAAAAAAAAGAGAATATCATGACCACAATAACAAAAAAAAATTCCTGGAAATCAGGAAGGCAACTGGAAATTAAAAAGCATCAGAATACTGATGAATGTAAAGACCAGTCTTGACTGAAGTTCAATGATATAATAAAATCTACCTCCCTTCTTTCAACAGAAGGGGCAGTTGTTTAAACATATCTCATTATTATTGTCTGGTGTTCAAAGACCTTCTTCATAAGCTAGCCCCACACCTGCCCTTCAGGTCTGACACTATACACTACCAAGTCCTACCTACATACATACATGTGATTGGGTAACACTGGCCTCCTTGTTCCTAGAACCAATACTCTATCTCTACTCTGGCCATTTTCACTGGCTGTCCCTGTACCTAGAATGCTCCCCATCTTCATCTCCTCCTGGTTTCCTTTCTTCAAGGCCCACCAAAATCCCACCTTCTACAGAAAATCTTCCCTCTTAATTCTAGTGACTTCTTTCTGTTGATTACTCCCTATTTATCCTGTACCTAACTTGATTGTACATAGTAATTTACACATTATCCTCACCATTAGATTGCTTGTGAGCTACTCAAGAGCAGGATATTCCTTTACCTTTTGCCCAGGCACTTAGCCCAGTACCTGGCAAACAAGAGGGACTTAATAAATGCTTATTAACTGACAGATTTTGGAAGAGGTGAAATCATGGGGAAATTATAATGATTTTATTAAGCCAATAAAGCATTTGTAAATGAAATTTGGTAATTAATACCCTTTTTCTCCTCAAATGCAGAGCAACTGATTTTATCAACTATAAATTTATGGTAAATAATCCCATCCAGTTACATTCTTTCTTACCCTACTTTTATTGGGTCCCTATATGTCACTCTGCACACCAGAAGTTCCAAAATTACGTCCTATCTCCTTAAATCCTCAACCACAGTTTTAACCTTCAGAAATTGCCCAATGTAGATTGGCAATGTAGATTGCCCAATGTAGAAGTCTGAGGTTACCTTTGAAACTACACTCAGACTAGGGCAAGTCCCCAGAGAAGGGCTATTATTTCATTTCACCTCAGGGTTCCTCTAGATTGAGTCTCCATCTGGTATATTCCCCCAGTATCAATTGCTGGTCAGTATCTGTTCAGCATCATTGATACTAATAATTCATGCTTCAGTATGGTTTTGCCAGTGCCAATTATCTCTCCATTATCATTTTATCAGTTGATATAATCTTAATGTCATTTATACTGGTTATACTGTTAATATCAAATAAGATTTTTCTTTTATTTTTTCATTGAATTTAATTTTTAATTTTATATTTTTCCAGATTATGTGCAGATAAAATTTTAATAATCATTTTCGGACATTTTACAATTCATGTTTTCTCCCTCCCTCCAAACCCTCCCCAAGAAAGCAGGTAATATTATGTAGGTTGTATATGGCCATCATACAAAACATGTGTCCATGTTCATCATGTTGGGAAAGAAGGCAAATAAAATTCACAAAGGAAATAAAATGAAGAAAGGTAGGCTTCAATCTGTATTCAGATTCCACCAATTCCTTCTATGGTGGTGGAAAGCCTTTTTTCATCAAGAGTTCCTTGGAATTGTCCTGGATCCTGGCTTTGCTGATAAGTAGTTATGTCATTTATAGTTGATCATTGCGCAGCATTGGTTAACTTTTACAAATGTTTTTAAAAGATAAGGCAAAAATTGATGTCCAAAACAATCCCCCCCAAATGACCACACTCTGCCACTTTCTTTTCTTCGGGAGAGTAGGCTCAAAGTTAAAATAGCTGCTCAATCATCAGCCCCACAAATGCACTTCTGGGTACAGAATAGCCAATGGACAAGTCACTCCCTTGCTTATAGGACACAATGTCTCAGTGGCCAGTTTGATTCGCTACTGAGATGAGTGAAGTAAGTGAGTCACTTGTCAGGTTTGACCCTCACTGGAAACTACTGAAAAAGTCAGTTCATGAACCTCTGATCATTCTGTACCAAAGCTTAGCAAAGTATCTGGCATGTAGTAGGTGCTTAATAAATGTTTACTGATTGAAGGATTGTTGATTGATGGATTTTGTAACCCAATTCATTCTTTCTCCTACACTCATCTAAAATCAGACAGCAGGAAACACAACAAAGCCAGGAGAAACAAAAGTGTCATCTTTGAGTTAGGCTTTCACCCCCTTAGATACAGCTTTTTTTATTACCTAAGGGTTAAAAAACTTCCATCTATTTGGAGTCTGACCTTTCAGACCTGGTGGGTGCCCAAGATCCTTATGAGCCACCATATTCTTCCCTACTGACCATGGAAGAGAGGGAAGCTTGAAGCCAAGTGCTACTTTATCCCTGCTGATATCTTTTTCTATGATATGACTAAATAAAGTATTTTGGTTAACTGACCCTATCAGTGTCCCATCTCATCATACCTTCAGACCCAAACTAGCAGATGAAGCATCAGACCCACATGTGTTCAAGACTTCAAACTCTCCTTCCTACACACACACACACACACACACACACACACACACACACACACACTCATTTCCCACTCAGAAACCAATCGAAAGACTCTTCTTCAGTAGGCATTACGTAAAAATGAAAGAGTCACCGAATCCCTGTGCATACTTAGAAATTAAGGGCCAGGCAGGACCTCTCTATAGTACATCATCACACTTTTCCAGAAGCACAATAACCCACCACTTGGTTTAGCCATCAGGAAAATCACAGTCCACATACTCTGAAGACCTCTCTCTTCTAGAGTAGCCAGTCCTCCCTCTCCCCATTACATATGTTTCCTATTTAACTGTTAAAATGAAGTCATCATACAAAAGAATCCTCAGCTTCCTTCCCCCACTGCTCAAAGCTTCATTATATCATCAATCATCCTCTCCTTCAGACATAGTGGAAGAACTGTTTTGACTTCCTGCTAAGCCTCAGTAAAAACCTGTGCCCTTCATCTTACCTCCTCATGCTTCCTCCAGTCTCTTTTTCAGTAATCATCTCTTTCTTAGGTATTTTCAATCTATTCCTCTCCAGTGGCTTCTTCCTATCTACTTACATATTCAAATTTCTGTAATGTTTAAAAAAAAAAACTTCCCACCACCCTTCCAACTATCAATCCATCTTTCTTCCCTTTCACTGCCAAGCTTCTTTTTTTTAATTGCCCGTATATAGTAATAGTTCACATTTATATTTATCTGCAATGTACTAGAAACTGTACTAAGTGCTTTTCAAATATTATTTCATTTAATCCTCATAGCAATTATAGAAGGTAGGTGTTATTATTACTATTATTGCCCCATTTTATAATTAAGGAAATTGAGACAGAGGTTAAATGACATATCCAAAGTCACACAACTGGTAAGTGACTGAGACAAGGTTTGAACACAGGTTATTCTTGACTGCAGAATCAGAACTCTGTCCATTGGACCACCTAGATGCCTACAACATGCAGAATATCATTACTTCCTCACCATCTACTCTCTTCTCAACCACTTTTCTTCAAGGTTCATCTTGGGTATCACTTGCTATGTCAAACCTTTTTTGGATTGTTAGTTCCCTTTCCCTCTCTAAACTATTAGTGTGGGCTATTAGATGGGGGTGAGAGGCAAGAAAAGAAGGGTGAGACAGTTCTAGCAGAGGAAGACTATAATCAATGTCAGGCAGAGGATAAGATGATACCACAGCTTCTCCTTACCAAGACCAGATGTTTAGTCTACTATATATGAAGGATTTCTGGGTTCTAAGAGATTGACAAGCTTGGAGTTATTCATTGAATAATGTTTTATTATGGATTATTTTCCAGTAATTATATTCACTATATGCTTATCATATCCAATTAGTTACCAAGTCCTGTTCATTCTACCACCATAATATCTCTCACATCTGTCCCCTTCTTTCCATTAATGCTGTCAACCACCAAAGTTCAGGGTCCTGTTACCACTTAGCACCTGTCTTGATGATTTCAACAGCATCCTTATAAACTTCCAATTCACAATCACTCTCCCTTCTCTCTTTAATCCATCTTTTAAATGGCTACAATGCTAATCTTCCTTATACACAATTTTGGTAATGTCTCTAATCTGCTCAAAACCCTGCAATAGGTCCTGATTGCCTGCTGAATTAGATTCAGACACCTTAATGTGCCTTTCAGGGACATCTATATACTCTACTCCAGCCAAACTTCTTTACACTCCATAACTTACACACACTCTATGCTTTCCCAATTCATGCTTCTCACTATGACTGGAAAGCATACCTCTTTTCCCATTTTACCTGTTAAATCATTGATCTTTATCCTTTAGACTTTCAATCCTCCTCAAATGGATCTTTGGATCATCATTTGGATGATCCATGCTTGCTCTGCAGATTGACTTTTGTTCATTATCTCCCATAAGTTCGACAAAAGAGGTCAACCAAAGATGCTCAATCAACAATAAATCAATACCATTTATTAAATGTCCACTACAAGGGAGGCACTGTAGTAGGCACTGAATATCTTTTTGAATTTTCTGTTGACACTTTGGAAGTACCAGTGGCATACTCTGGCTATCTGCCTCTCTTCCCTCACCCTTTTCTTGTGACCATTCCATCTTCTCTTATTATACATTTCCCTAATTATATCTTTTACTTCTGTTGTTCTTATATGTGACAGACTAGTCACATCATCACCTGCTCCATTGCTTTCTGTGTGAAATGTATTTTCTATTCATTAGAGATTTTTGTACTTCCTGTCTTCCAGCCATATAGCAAAACTAGTAGAAAGATAATATTTAAAAGACCTTTGTTTTTGAGAGTAACTTGCTCTCCTCTTGTTTAATTCTGGTCCCAATTCTCTTTTAATTTGCACTGTCAAACAAACTGATGATGAACTTATTAGCTCCTTAGGCAGTTATGCTGCATGTCATGATCTAGGTCATAGTCATTCTTCATTCACTTAGCTTTTTCTGTATAGATGGTCAGATAAGTTCTTTTCAGTGGTCATAGATCTCTTCTAAAATGTCCTATAATGTTCTGGGACTTGATGCAAACATTATAATGTCATTTTCAAAGAGGAATATTTGTAGTTCAACTTGAACTCTACATTTGTTCTCCATCACACTGGCAAACACCATTGATAGGTGTGCATTTCCCTGTTTTGCACATTGTCTCATGTTTGTGAACAAAGGGTTGGGCAGAATTATTTTAGATAGAGCATTAAAAAAATTTCCCTGATTTCCTTCAAGTTCCAGGCTAAAGCTTACGTCTTTTACAAAAGTCTTTCCCTATCCTTCTAAATTCCCCATGTAGAATAGGGACTGTCCTTTCATTATAACCCCAGTTCTTGGCACCATTCCTGGCACATTGTAGGTACTTAATAAATAGTTATTGACTGATTGACTTAAAATTTTTTTACATGTATAGTGGGAAAAATTTGGAGGGGGAGAGGATTTAAAGCAGTATTTTGCTCTACTGAATCTATTTTTAAAAATAAATGACAATAAACATAATGGAATCTTGTATTCTCTATATCTTTCAGCTAACTGCAAATAGCAAAGATATAGTCCAGTGATGGTGAACCTTTCAGAGATAGAGTGCCAGGCCCCCCTCCACAATACCACCACCCAGATTGAGTGTCATGTTAGCCCCTCCAGAGTTTCCATGCTATTCCCCACCCCACCATCAAGTGTTGGGTGCACCCTGCCCCCACCTTTACCCCACACAGGGGAGGGAGGAAGTGCTTCCATTGGGCTGCTGGGTAGAAGAGTCGTGAAGTGAGGAATGCCCTCAGTGAGTGTAGAGATGGGGAAGGGAGCCCGCCAAGTACTCCACTCCCCTCCAGCTCTCCCGCCTGTGAGCCGCCCACCTTACCCACTGTGGCTCCCATTAGACTGTTGGACAGAGGGGCAGGGCATTTGAAAAAATGTCAAGGACTATGGAGAGGGGGAGGGGAGCAGATCCACCTGAGTCCCTCTGCCTTTCTAGTAACAAACTCTGGGGAGGAGGAGGGGAAGGGGTGTAGTCAAGTGCCCACAGAGAGTACTTTGCATGCCATCTTTGGCACTTGTGCTATAGGTTCAACATCACTGATATAGTCCATTGTTAAAAAGAGCTTGTGAAAACCTGCTTGTTTCATATTAATGCCCTTATTAAAAATTCCCTCATTTGGTGTGCATATATAAAGATATATGTATATCTTTAAATAATTTGTATAGTATAAAAAGTAGATATGGAACTCAATGATTGTCAATGTGCCCTAAATTTCCTTTTTTCAGTATGTTTTACTTTTATTTGAATTTTATATAATATACTTTATTCTGTAAAAGGTCCATGATTTTTCCATGTCTTTGGTATCTTCCCCTACTCTCTCATTCCATCTCCCTGAACCATGCATTCAAATATTTCTCATTGATCTTACTGCATATACTAATTGTCACTAATGTAATATGACACAATCAAGTAGTCCTGTGAAATACTATTACTTGTTGCCTTTAGGAACATGAAAGAAACAATTCCACTCATGCTTTTCTTTGCCCCTCTGAGGAGTACCTGTGAGCCCTCCTTCCATTTAGAGGGAAAATCTTCCTTCTTCAGGTTTGTTTCATTTGAAATTAAAATGCCAAAGCCAATATGATTGAACTGGGATCTCAGATTTAGAGTACCAATAACCAAGTTCCAATTTATATAGCATAAAAATTATATGATTCTTAGCACCAGCTTCTCTTTTTCTCGGACTTTGCCACCATCACTGCAAAAATCAAAGGGTTGCATAGACTTGGAAATAATTTTATAAATGTCTTTGTTTTATACATTGCCAGGGCCAAAGAATAACCAACTAGTAACTCTATTAGTGATGTACCTCTTCATAGACTGGTCTTTGGAAAACACATCTGGTCTATTTATTGTCAAAGTCATACTCAGAATCTTTCTAGCATGGTATAATCTGCAGGACCATAGAATCTACTAACAACCTTCAAGAACTTAAGGTCATAATCCACACTATAATGAGACATTTGAGTAGGTCCTTGTGCAATCCATTAAATCCTTTAAAGTACAATTTGAATACTATCAATCCTCCATGGAGTTTCTTTTAACCCCTCTTCTGCTCTCACCTCCAAGTCATTACCTAACACATCATTAGGACCTGCTCATATTTCATGCTAAATTTTGCTTATACCTCTTATGTACTTTTTTGAGTTACCATTTTAATATATAATATTATATGTAACATGACAATAAAAATATATAATTTGTTATATAATAAATTATAATCAATATACTTTTCCAGAAGAAATAAATTCTCACATTAACTATGTCCAAAAATCTGTCTCATTCGTTTTTCCCCTCCCTCCACTCCACTCATACACTTTTATATTATTTGATGACATAGTTATTTATTTCCTTGTCATATTAAGGCCCCTGTGGAAAACTAGTAAGGAGGACATGGACAAGAATCATACAGGATGGACAGTTATGAATAGGTTGCAATCTAAATTACTGGAGGAACCATTCAAGTCAACAACCAATTTGAGTGTTTAAGTATGCTCATTAACTCCAGGAGGACCAGGATGGTATCAAAACTCAACTTTGAATCTTCTCCAAGGTCTAAAATACTACTCTCTCCATAGTAGGTGATTAATAAATATTTTCAAATTAATGAAGTGGCATACTGTTGCCATTATTATCATGAGCAAAATCATGATTTTCATTATTAATTTCAGGCTCTTTTTTCCTGCTGAGCTCTTCAGACAGTGATAATGCACTTTCCAAAGTTGTGTGGAAAAGTATCCATTCACTGTTTTTATTTAAGGGTGAAAAGCAGGCTAAATTCTTCCACTCTTGCTCAGCATAGACACACAGGTTGCCCAGGTTTATATAGCACTTTAAAGTTCATGAAGAACTTTACAAATATTATGACAATTACCCTGGTACATAGATGCTCTTATTGGCTCATTTTATAAATGAAGAAACTAAGGCAAATCAAAGATGTGACTTGCTCCAAGAATAAGTGCCTGATTCAAATTTTAATTCAAGTCTTCCTGACTCCAGATCCAGAATTCTTTCCACTGCACCATCTAACTGTGTCTTCTACAACCACCAGGTAGAAGGCTGGAGAATCAATTATCTATTTGTAGATTACTAGTATTAACAACAATTACATTAACATATATGAGCTTAAAAGCAGGAGGCAGGAAGACCTGAGTTCAAATCTTGCCTCAGGTACTTAACTAGCTGTGTGTCCTTAGGCAAGTCACTTAAACTTGTTTGACTCAGTTTCCTCATTTGTAAAATGAGCTGGAGAAGGAAATAGAAAATCACACCAGTATCTTTGCCAAGAATACCATTACTAGGGTCACAAAGAGTTAGACATAACTCATCAACAAATATGAGTTTGAATGTATTTTTAAAATTCAAGACTGTTTAAAAGTGTTTTTAAATCTTCTTTGGTGCCTCACAATGACCCCTCATGTAGACATCCCAGCTATTATTTGATTTTGCAGATGAGCAAACAAGTTCCAGGGACTCACTCACAATCTTATATTTAGGAAGTGTCAGCAATGGTCTTCTTGCTCTCAAATCCTCCATCCTATCCAATATGTTCCCCTGTCTCTTGCTATGATGTTTTTAATCAAAGATTCTAAACATACAAACTTCTATGTATCTTCTTGGTGTGGTGAAGAAAGCATTTAAATCCCACCAACTATTTGTTGTGCACATAATGCATAACCACAAGATACCCAAACACTGCCTTCATGGCAAGCTGAAAAGGGGCAGATAGTGTATGATATGTTAACAGGCACTTAACATTTATTGAATTAATGTAGACGAAAGGAACGTTATAGTGGCACACAAGCAGAGCTTCAAATAGTGCAAGGCAATGATGGAAAGTGGGAAAGCCACGGAGGCAGAGAGCAACTCAAGGGCAAGCCCAGGGTACCGCCTTCGCTTCTACCCAGATTTCTAGAACAGACGACCTCTGCACATGGTAGACATTCCTTAAATGCAGTCAGTGGATGGCAGATTAGCTGGAGTAGTCTTTTTGTAGCAAAAGTAAAGAAAGGTTCAAAGGTAAGAATGAGAGACATAAACAGTAGCCAATTCCACAAGCCTAGCTTGACTGAGAAAGACTACTGCTTTTTTTGTCAGTCTTTACAACCCTACCATAATACTAAGATAACAACCAGCATCAGGAGCATCACTTTTTTTATAATAGAGGAAAGGACAATGATATCTAGGCATACAGGTTCAAACTTTGTAAACATGATGCAGTTAAGACAGTGAAATCAACAACAAAAAACAAAGCCATATGGCTCTTATTCTCGTGGACCAGAATACCTTTTTCCATCTGGCATGTCTGTCTCCTCTGCTTCTGTTGCTCATCATTTCCTTTATGAATTACTCTTCCCCCTAATAATATGTCACATTGAATATGAAAGTATAACCTTGGGAATGAAGATTATGTATTACACTAATGCTTCTTAATTCACTCTTTCAGGGATCTCTAACTAGACTGGTGAAGGGACCCTTCCATCTATGTCTTCTGTCTACAAAATTTTCTATGACTGAAAAATGCATCATCATTTAGCCCAGTGCTTGACACATAATAGATTCTTTTTCATTCATTCATTCATTCATTCATTCATTCATTTCTTTATTCTTTATCCATTAGTCTTCCTGGTGATGAGAATCAGTTTGAAGTCTCTGTGAAGTTATTCTTTTTTTAAGACATTTTTAAAGTGACATAGCAATGGCAATTGATATTATTTTTCATTTAAGGAATATCCTTATCTTGGTGTAAATGGGATAAAAAATTTAAAGCTAATTAGAAGATACCTTAGAATTCACAAGCCCAAGCCACTTCTCTCTTCACATTTTACAAATGAAGTATCTAAGGATTGGTGAGGTTAAGTGACTTCTCCAAAATCCCACAGATAGTAAGGCTGGATTTGAACTCAAGTCTTCCTAACTTCAAGTATAATATTTTATCCACTGTGCCTATTATATTCTACCCAACAACATTTTTGCTAACACTCACTATATTAGCATCTTTTAAATATTAATCCTAAATTAATAACATTATTAATTGAATAAATTATAGCTTATTTGAAAAGAAACCTAGTTAATGATACTGAAATTAATATTGCTGGATCAAGGAACCATCACATCATGGGACCTGGATTTGGAAAGGACTTTAAAGTCCAACTTCTTTTTTTTATAGATGAAGAAACCAAGAGAGATTAAGAGAATTTTCCTAATGTCTCAGCAGTGGTATCAAAACCAAGATTCAAGCCAAAGTTCTTTGACTCCAGTTCAAGTTCTGAGAACAATCTCTGATTTTAATAAAGAGGAGATGGCATCACTGGGTGATGAGGCAACAAAAGATATAAATACATCCTTGAAGAAGAAGGAAGGTGTACCACCACCATCACTGGCAGCTGTGTTTGGCATTTGCTGGAAAATGAGGTGGCTTATGTTTCCTCTGTGAAAGCTTGTCACTTTCATTTTTTCTAGAAGTGGAATTGACATGTTGATCAGTTACATGGCAACAACCCTTCTGCCTTCACACATTTCCCTCCTGACTCTGTCGCATTGAGAGTGCTTGTGGCCACTGGAATATGTGAACAAGAGGGTCAATAATGAAAATTATCAGTCACAGTTTAAAATGGGGATAATAATAGTACCTACTTCCTTGGATTGTTGTGAAGATCAAATGAGATAATATTTGTAAAGTGCTTAGCACAGTGCTGGCACATAGGGGGCACTATGTAAAAGCTATCTATTATTAATATTATTATTATATACTGATATAGTTAAGTGGGAAATCAAAAGACAAAGAAATTAGAATATGAAATATAATGATTTTTAAAATCTGTCATTGTTGAGTTTCCTTCTCGTACCTCTTAGAGATTCTTCAGTTTTGTAAGAGAAATTTTTCAATATGAATAGATGTGGGAGACAACTGATGAAATGGAATTTGAAGAGGATTTATGTTAGGGTTCTTAACCTGAGATCCCCAGACTCCAAAGGGGTTCATGGATGGATTTTGGAAAGACTATAAATTTGTATGGAAAAATATAGCTTTATTTTTCACTTCATTTTTGGTCACCTTTGAAATTCTATGAATTGTTCATGCATTTAAAAAATTTATTCTGAAAAATATTCTATAGGCTCATCAGACTACTAAAAGGGTCCATGACCCCCAAAAAAGTAAAGAATCCCTTGCTTGTACCCTAACTACACAGAGAATTCAAAATAGTAACTAATATTTAAAGTAGCTTTTATCAGTGAAATTTACTCAGGGGAAGTTTCCATTGGAAAATGCAGAGGAAAAAAGAGAGTAGCTTGATCAGGGAGGTGAATAGGACTTACCAGAAGTATAGATCAAACATAGAACTTTACGGAGCAAAAAAGTATATGGGGGCTCTTATGAAGAGGTGGTTTGCTCAAAAAGAAGATCAAAAGTCATTTATTCATTCATCTGGTTCATGAACATTAAGTACCTACTGAATGCAGAGATCATTGCAAGCTCCATAATAAGACAGTCCAGCCCAGCACAGGTCAGAGTGCAGCAGGTCTGAGACATTTAGATGATGAGTAGATATGTATGAGCAAGATTGAAGCTTTTTGTGATCAGAAGCAACCCTTAATTGTCAGCTCCCACAAGAGCACATTATCTTTTGCCTGGCTCTGACCCAGGGAAGGCAGTGGATACATCCCTAAAACATTTTCGGGACAACCTGAAGCCCAAAGAAGGAATTTTGGGGAATCAGGTTGGGAAGTAACTTCCAAAGGGACCCCCTACATCCAGAGATGAGAATCAAATTCAGAAAATATTGAAGGTAGGAAGAGAATCCAAGTTCGTTCAGTCTGTCCCTTCCTGAACCAAAGCCACTTATTGACTACATATTATGTTCTCCTCATGAAATAGTCCCTCAAAGTAAATTCACAAACCTACATATCCAAGGATTATATAAAAGGATGCAAATCAATTCTAAACCTTCTTTGATATAAAGTATAAAAATCAGGATTCAGTCTGTTTAAAATGGATTCAATTCTGTTATTCATTCTGCAAACTGGAACATTTACTGCTCTTAGCAATATCTGCAGTCACTTTGAATTTTCATTAGGGTTATTAAATTGCATATGTTTCTACGTAAAACTAGTAAACCAAAGAATGATTCATCTGCAGGAGGAAGCTAGGCTTCTAATAAATATATGAAAAAGATAGCTGAAGAAAAAGTTGCATTATTATGAAGAAAATAATGTGGAGGTTCAACCATCTCCCAGGAAGAATAAGTTGACTGTTGTGTTTTCCCCTAGTAGCAGAGACATTGTAAGAATACCTTTTCATTAAAATCTCTTGGGATAATAAAATGTGTTTTTATTCTCTCATTCAGTGACAGCAGCATTATTTCTTGTGGGAGTAAATCCATGATAAATCCTAGTCATCTGAATTAAAGTGGCCACAAAGAACTCTCTGATTCTTGCCTGAGGAATTACCATAGGCCAGTGATGGTGAACCTTTTAGAGACCCAGTACTCAAACCAACCCTCAAGCTGCATGTGAGCTACCCCTTTACCCCAAACCGGGGAGGGAGGAAGTGCTCCCATTGGGCTGCTAAGCAGAGGAGTGGGTCAAGTGAGAAATGTCCTCAGGTGCATTTGGAGAGGGGGAGGAGAGCAGCCCCCTCCAGCACATATGCCATAGGTTTGCCAACATGGCCAAAAGAAAATCAAGCAAGAGAGTTTCCTTCAGCTAAATCAATTAGAGACATTCTCAGTGACTATCCTTGCTGAATATCTTCCTCTCTCAATGACTAAGTAAACTTCTTTTTATTAATTATCAAATGATCTCTGAGATTTTCATTTTGTTCCAATATCAAGCGTAAACTATGAACTGACTGGACTGAGCTGGACTGAATACAGAACATTCTTCCTTCCCAGAATATACATGAGGGCTAGATTCTCTCCTTCCATGCTTTTTAATTTACCAGACCATCAAAAACTGTATAATAGATATATTTGAGTAATATTATCTTTTAAGTAACAGAAACCTGAAATCTCATTTAGCATTCCATTTATACTTCATGAATGCTTATAGCATGTATAATTCTTTTAGTATAGTTATACATATCTGGGTCTTACCTCCCTATTAGATATTATAAATTCCAAGAAAACAGGCACCACTAACCTTGTATATTCTTCAGAAAGGGATATTTACATTTTATTTAGTAGGTCCTTAATAAATGTCTATTGAATTAAATCACATCCCTGCCCCACCTCAGTTTCCCAAGCTAAAGAGAAGCACTTCTTCTGATTCAGTGTGTGTGTGTGTGTGTGTGTGTAATACTAAGTCCTCTCAACTATAAACATACTCAAATCTGTCAATGTCCTTAACTAAAATGTGATTCTCAGAACTAAATACAATACTTTTAATCCCAAGATTAGCTTCTTTGACTGCTTATGCCACTAGAATGACCTTTATTGAATTTGAAGTCCACAAAAATAAAAACTGCTGCTGTGTAACCATGTCATCAGCATCTTATGCCAAATAATCAAAATTTTTTAACCCAAGTACAGAACTTTACATTTATTCCTATTAAATTCCATCTTATTAAACATGAGCCTTCATCTCAATTTGTCATTTCAATTCTATCATCCAAAGCATTAGGCATGCCTTAAAGCTCATAAAAATCCCTTAAATAGGCCATTTTAGACTTTTACCAAGAATTGTTATTAAATTCATGAGTCTGCACTTTGAGAGAGCCTTTCTGAAAAACAACACAATATATGCCTTACACTCTAACAAGAGAGACATGTAGATGTAACCAGCCAGTGTTGTTGACTGGCAAAAAGAGTAGATTTAAGGTAGGAAGTGAAAGCAAAAGGGAGAGTATTGTTAGTACATCCTCCTTCCTCTGGTCCCTACCTTTAGAATGTGGGGGTATATCCCTTCTTCCTAGGCCATGCCTTATTCCTTTCCCCCTCACCCCAACCCCCACTGAATGAATCTATTCTTAAGTCAGTTAGTTTGACAGTAGATAAAGCATTAAGTCTGGAGTCAAGAAGACCTGAGTTCAAATCTGGCCTCAGACACTTACTAAGCTATATGACCCTAGGCAAGTCATTTAACCTTAACTTGTCTCATTTTCCTCAACTATAACACAGGGATAATTTTCCTCTATCTTTTATCTTCATTTTTGTCATTTTATTTACTTTCTCTTTTTTAAAATACATTTTGTTGTATTTGATGATGAGGGTGCTGATAGGTAATACTTAAACCTTATTCTCATTGAATTGATTCAGAGAGGGAAGAACAACCAGACTCACTCGGGCTTACCCTATAGAGAAGTAGAAGTATAATAAGTAGGGTGGTGGTAGGAAGGGGAGTAATATAAGGGAGGGGGAATGAGAGGACTGATTAAAAATAAAACACTGGTGTAAAGGGAAAGAGTAAAAGGAGAAAGGGTTGGATTAAAAGAAGAAAACAAGATGGAGGGAAATACATTATATTAAATTAGATTAGATTAGATTAAAGATTAGATTACATTAAAATTAAATTAGATTAGATTAGATTAAAAACCAAATCAGAAATCCATCCTGACAATAAATACCCTGTCCTAGTCATCTCTCTATTGAAGGGGAAGAAAAATGTTTCATTATCTCTACTTCAAGTCCTTCCTTCTTGTCTCTATTACTCATTTTACTCTATTTACTTGTTTAACTTCCTTTTAGTGATCTCATTAACATTGTAATGATCACTATCTATTAATATATTAACATTTTGTTGTTAATACAGTATTATATAATGGGTTCTGTTTATACAAATTCATCCACATTTCTCTAAATTCTTCATATTCATCATTTCTTACTGAATATTCTTCTTTATATTCATATACCATTATTTTTACAAGCATTTCCCATCAATGGATGCTTTTCCCCAGAAAAACAAGCAAGTCATATTTATAAGATGCTCTGATTCTAATAAAGAGACCTTCAACAAATATCAGATGGTTGAAATCTTCTTTTGCAACTATGCCTTATTTCTATACCAACTTTCTGGCATGCATTAGGAACTCATCAACCAATTCTTCCTGCTGACCAGGTGGTCTATGTTATATTCTCATTATGATATCTCCTATGTCTTGCCCTTTTATTCTTACCTATGTATTTTTTATCATGTTTCCTCTCTCCAGTTTGTAATTTTCCTCACAAGAATATATTTCCTTGATATTTGCTCTTGTTCAGTTATTTCAGTTTTATCCAACTCATCATGACCCATTTGAGTTTTTCTTGGCAGAGGTACTAGAATGGTTTTCCATTTCCTTCTCTAGATCATTTTACATGAGAAAACTGAGGCAAATAGGGTTAAGTGACTTGCCAAAAAGTCATAACTAATAAGTATCTGAAACTGGATTTGAACTAAGGTCTTCATTACTCCAAGTTTGACATTCTATTTACTGTGCCACACAGTTCCCCTTTTTCTTCATATGCAGGGATCCTTCTTTTTAATATATTGCATTTGCAGAAAGCACACTTTCCCATTCTTTACTCTGATTATATCTCTCATTATATTACATTTCAGTGATATTATTAACTCACATATACCTCCTATTAAAATATTTAGCATGCTTTCTTTTTTATAACTTTTTATAGCAATCCCATAAAAAGGTAGCATCATAAGAATCATAGAAAAACTAAGAGAGGCAGTTAGGTGGCTCAGTGGATATAGAGTCAGGCCTGGCAACAGTGTCCCTTAACCCCAATTGCCATGAAAGAGGAGAAGGATCAGCAGCAGCAGCTTCATAAAATGAACAAAGAACTAGTCTTGAAGTCTTAAACTAAGTTCAAGTCCTACCTCTGACAAATACTGACTGCTAAATGACAATGGGCTAGTCAACTGACTTCACAGTGAATTCAGTCAAGTTTCTAAAACTGTGTTGCAGAAAAATGCATCAATCCATACTGGTCAAAGGAGTTTCCTTATGCCACAATTCATTAACACCAATAAAATCACAGGTCTAGTCCTTTCCCTTGAAAAATGAGAAAGAAAAAAAAGTGGGGGAAGGGAAAGGAAAGGAACAAGCATTTATTGAGAATCTTCTATGTGCCAAGCATTGTGCTAAGCTCTTTATGAACAGTATTCCATTTTAGCTAAAAGAGGGTTCTGGGCTAATTTCAGAAACCACACAGGAGGGGAGGCATTGGAGATCTATATTCCTTTTCACAAAGCAAAAGTGAAGGTAGAGGTAATGTTACCAATGAGACATCTAAGGTCAGACCCTAAGCTCACAGATAAGAGAAAATAAAGGGAGAAATGAATCATGCTTCCATAATCTTAGAGCTGAACAGGACTTCAGAGGTCATTCATTCAAATTCCATTATTTTACAAATGAGAAAACTAAGATCTGGAAAAGTGAAGTGCTTTATCCAACATCACACAGTCATTAAGTGGCAGAGCTATGGCTGGGCTGAAACTTCAGTTCTCTGACTCTTTCCACTAAACAATGCTGTATCTCAGGGAGTTTTACCCTTTACAACAGGTCCTCCAGGGGATCCATGGTGGCATTTGGGTCCTTTCACAGTCTGAATCCAACTTCTTTGTAGAGCCTTATTTCTTATTCCAGCTAGTCTCCAGCTAGATTGGACTACTCACTGTTTCTAGAAGAGATTCTGTAGTCTCCTTTCCCTGAGCTTAAATACTCTTTTCTCCAGCTATCAAAATCCTACTTTGCTTCAAGACTGAGCCTAAGTGCTCTCTAAAGTCCGCCTGTACAACTCACCCGCCTCTAATCTTGCTTCCTCTCTTCCTCCATGGAAAGCATCCGCTTCTCTACTTCCATGGCACCTTGATTGTATCACTTACCTAGTTCTGCCTGATACTAAAACATTTTTATTTACCTTATTCTTATTCTACCCACCAACTAACACCATTTTAAGCTCTTTGAAATAAAAGGACCCTATTTTATTAACCTTCTTCCCAAGCACCTCGTGTAGTCAAGAAAATGGTTTTTAAATAGGATCCTAGGAAAGATTAAATTAGAAAAAAAATCCTGTCTTCAAAAAACATAAGTGTTGGTAGAGAGGAACCTGGTGCCAAAAGTGGATCTGAATTCTCTCAGGCTTGTTACTGAATTTATTATTTCTTCCTTTACCTTGTATTTTGATGGGAGAGGAGGAAGCCAGGCATGAAATTTACATCATGTTCTTATCACATGAGTGGACCTTGAGTAGTGTGTGTGTGTGTGTGTATGTGTGTGTGTGTGTGTGTGTGCTTCCTTGATGCTAGTCATATAGTTTCTACTCTAACATTATTTTGTTTTGATGATGTTGCTTATCATAGCATAAATCTATAGATTTGGTTGTTAGGGGGAGGGAGGGATTTTTGGGGTACACTGGCACAATCACATCTTTTTATTTTATCCTGCATCTTGGATCACACAGAAATCTTTGTTTTGATTATTCACTGTGAATTCATGTCATAACAGCAATAATTAAAACTTCAGTTAACAGTTTCAGCTTTTCCATTTATATAGCTTTTAAATGTTCACAGTTTCTTAAAGTTATGAGGGAAATAAGTAGAGAAATCCACAGAGACTTATTCTGGAGGGAAAAAAATGGGTTTTTAAAAAAAAATAATTTTAAGACAATGAGAAAGAGTATTCATTGTAAGGGGCATCAAGGTGACTCACTGTTGAAGATGGATGGACCTGGACTCAAAAAGATTGAGTTCAAATCCAGCCTCAGACACTTAATAATTGTGTGGCCCTGGGCAAGCCACTTAACCTTGTTTACCTCAGTTTCCTCATCTGTAATATGAGCTGAAGAAGAAAATGGCAAATCACTCGAGGTTCTTTGCCAAGAAAACCACAAATGGCATCACAAAGAATCAGACACTGTTGAAAAGACTGGACAACAACCAAAGAGATTTTTTAAATTAGGAGAGTAATAGATGTCACCTATGTAACTTTGGAATGTCTTTGGACTTCATTTCCAAAGCTGTAAAATGAAGGGATTTGATTAGTCATCCTTTGAGTTCTCTTCCTAATCTATGATTCTATAATAGGCCTTCTTTATGACTTATAACTGTGAATTAATGTAATATAGAGAATTGTTGCATGGCCTTTGCTAAATGGTAAGTATGATTTCAAGACTGCTTTTCTGTTGTATCTTCTTCCATTTTTTAATATAAGGTTGTGAGGAATATGGAATGACCAAAATTGCCCAGAAACTCCCTGGCCTTATTCTGCGATCAATACAACTTCATACTACCTCTCCCAAGAGTAACCAGGCTAGTAACAGTTACAACAGTAAACTCTCCATCAATTTATTTGAAATACATCATTTCCATCCATGTTACTTAATACTTTTTTCTTTATTAGGTAGAGTTTTTTTTAAGGTTGTACAGCTAACCTTACCATTATGAAAATCAACTCTCACATCACTAGTTATTCCTAATAACTTTATGTAATATATGGCCAGTAAGAGGGTCACACACATACACAGAGGAAGTGGAGGGAGAGAGAGAGAGACAGTTGAGAGAATGGAGAGGGGGAAGAGGTTGATCTTCCCTCCCTCTTCCCCTTGGAGAAGGTAACCTGGCTTTGTCTCCCTGGGGGACAGAGTATGTCTCCTCAGAGAGTGATTCTGGGAGGTAGAGGATAAAACTAGAGGCAAGAGCTTTAGTGAAATGGCACACAGCTTCCCTTCTTGGTCTCAGCTTTAGTTGAGAGACCAGATGGACCTTCTTGTCTCTGGGTCCTTCAAGTACATCAACTGCCACTTTTCCTCCCCGCAAAACTTGAAGTTACTCCTCTGCCCAGAGGAGAAGATCAATCCTTTGGATCCTTAAGATGCTGCATTAATCCTCCCTTTTGGGGAGAGGTATGGTTCCCCCCAAATCTCCAGCCCCCATCTTTAGTGTCAGGAACTAGGCAGACCTTATCTAAATAGTAATACTTTATTTGGGATCAGTCAGGGAAGGGAGAGATGAGAGTATTAGATGAGGAAAGTGGGTAATGAAATCCCTATTAATTGGCAAACTGACCCCCCAAATCTCAAGGGTCTAAGATCTCAGTCTTGACCCATCTTCTGGTCTGCTGCTGGTTTGGTCCCTACTCCTGAGCTAATCTAGTTAGAGCAGTGGAGTTCAGGACAAGTTGGGGAAAGAGATGAAGAATAATCTTTGGGAGAGGAGTTTCTCAGTAAGCGGCTTCCTTCAAAGTCCCAGTCTATGATGTCTCAAGCTGAGTGAGAGATTTCAGGGGTTCACTGGGAAACAGTTGATATCCAGAGGGACCCCCCAGCCTCAGAGATCCTCTTCTCAGGCTCTCAGCTGGAGGAGTGAGGTGAGCCGGCAGTTTTTGAGTTCTCTCAGCTTCTGTTCTTTCACTGGAATTCTGCGTTTTTTCTTCTTGCCCCTCGCCAACATGAACCGCTCATTGCACCACAGGATCCGATTTCTCTCTTTTGCAAATTCCTCTCTTACATTTATCACTTCTAATGACACCTAATTTATAAAACATTCCTTATTAGAAGTAAATGAGATCACTATGCTAAGAGTCCAATATATATAGATGAAAGGCTTCATAATCTATACCAGCTTTAATTCTTCCCTTCTTTCAACACTCAATACAACCTTTTCCATGAAGCCTATCATGACTATTCCTCCCCTTCCCATGGAGTCACAAGAAGGTCTCTCTCCCTTCTCAGAGAGTTTCTAACATTTTACCTGGCTCAATCTTTTGCACTTATACCGTATTTATTTATTAATATGTGTTTCTTGGTACCTTCCCCCATTGGATTATAAGTACCTTGAGAACAAGACCTTTGTCACATCTATCTTTGTATCCTAGTACAGTGTTTTATACATAGTATAGACATGAAGACTGAATCCATTATTTCAAAGATAGAAAGAAATTACTGTAGGAGAAAAGTCCCTCTACCAGCGCATGTCAGCACCTTCTCTGAAACTTAGTATTTGAGAGCACTGAGACAATAATTTGTTCAGTATCATATAGACAGTATATGACTGAGGTAGGATTTGAACTCAGTCTTCCTGGCTCTGACAACAGTTGTCTATTATTCCACACTGCTTGTCTCATGCATAAGTAATGTTTAATAATTTTATTAATTAAATAATTGACAATAAACTCTTATTTCAGTTCAATAGTTTTCATTTACTAAAGGATATTACACTTCCTAGCTGTGAGACCTTGGGCAAGTCATTTAACCACAGTTGCCTAGCCCTTACCACTCTTCTGCCTTGGAACTCATACTCAGGATCAATTCTAAGACAAAAGGCAAGGGCTTAAAATTATTGATGTGTATTCTATTCATTTTCCACACTGTATCTTACATTATACATAAGTGTTTCTTAATAAGTAAGCTGAATTAAATAATTAATAAGTTCTTATTCTTATGTCAGTTTTCATTTATGAAAAGGATATTGCTATATATAATATCTTCCTCCATCAGCTAATTTGTATGGACATCTGAATATTATTCATTTCATATCCATATCCATAGAAATTACTAAGTTCCTGCTATAATTCCTTGTTCTTTAATGTCCTACAACTCCTGTCAGACAAATGAATGGTTAGGTTCTATCTAGAAATGCCCAGCCTCAACTGCAGCATTGATGCTAATGGAAGACAGATGACTAGATCGATACCGTCCAGATATAAAACAAGATGCATAGTAGTGAATATATCCTGCCCACACCGTCAAAGCCTAATGCCCCTCGTTTGTATCAGTCCTGAGTGGTTCCAGTTAACAGCCTTTTTGAAAAAGATGTGCATTGAGGAATCCACATTGATAAGTGTGAAAATGATCATTTTTGTTTTACCCAGCCTCAGTCATGAACTTTGAAATGCCCATAATGGAGACAGAGAGCAGAATGGATAAAGCTAATAAATCAGCTATGCTCGAACTTCTCAAGCTCAAACCTATTCAGCTTTAGTCCACTGATTTCTTTTCAAAGTCCAGAGACCTTTCAAAATGAGTCATTTCTTTTCCATTTGCAATTCTGGGCTTTCGTTATGCTTTGGTGTCCTGTCCCAAGCTAAGCTAGGTCATAACTGAGCCTTGTCAAAACTCTGTGCATAGCAAAGATGCTAACAACATCCTTAGAGGATGAGCCAGCTTCCAGGGCCCTGGAAGGCTGGCTGGCAAAATATCTGCTCACTAAAAGACATGGGATCACAGATCCCAAATGCCTTGATTTGTAAAAACAGCTTGACATCCATAGCAAGTAGCTAACATAGAAAATGGGATAAAAACATTCAATTAAATTAAAAGCGGACAGAATAGCAACACAATTGTGATTATGTACACATTTTATGGTTGTTTGCATTCATTATGATTATATAAATTA
The DNA here is from genome assembly GCF_027887165.1 of Monodelphis domestica. Lineage (NCBI taxonomy): Eukaryota > Metazoa > Chordata > Mammalia > Didelphimorphia > Didelphidae > Monodelphis > Monodelphis domestica. Next base: position 166,678,389 of record NC_077234.1, on the reverse strand, counting down.
ATATGCAAAATACAAGGAGTTCTCAGATTCTTAAGGGGTCCAACTTACTATCTATATATTTTCAGACATGTGAATTAAATACAGCATGGCTTTTAAAATTCAAAATGCAATTCACATTTAGGACTCTTGCAATCTCGCTGTATTGGCATATTTTATCTTTGAAGAGGTTTTCATTAATAGAGCTCACCTCTTTCTGAAGATCCTAGGAACAACAGTGAAGGCAAAGCATTCTTATGGGAGTCTAGCTTTTCTCCATTTTGCACAAAGCATCTCTAATATAGGAACTCAGTTCCCAATTAAATCAGAGAGGGCCCCCATAAATATTATCCCAATTTTCAAAATGTCTCAGTTTTCAAAATGCCCCATTTTGTCATTAAGAGAAAAGGGAAGATTCCAGAAACTATGGACAAATGTATTTGACAAGCGTCCCTGACAAAAACATAGATCATTGACTACAAAAATTGGTCATCTGATCTAAGCAGGGGCCAACTGATCTGACTCCTGCCTTGAATATGTATCCCCTCTATGACATCCCTGAAAACTGGTCATTTAGGAAGGTTGTGATCTAGTGATGTGCTCCAAGGTCCTATCCTTGGTGCTCTTCTGTTAAATATTTTTATCAATGATATAATCATCCATAACAGAAAATCAAAAAAGGTAGCTGAAACCTTTGGTTCAATGACATCAGGACACAGCAGGTGGGGAGGAGTGGGAAGAACAGAGTCAGCCATATTCCTTCTAGTGGCCTCCCTCAAACTTGGCACATCAATATTCTGTAAAGCTTTCATCAATCTACTTAGCTGATGGATAGGACTCCTGGATCCTTTATCTTCTCCACACTGAAGCAGCCTAATGATGTAGAGAAGGATCATTTTTCTGATCACAAGCTTTTATATAGAAGAGGACAGGTTGATATTCAAGTGGGTCTGGTTCCATATCTCTGAAGTCATAAGGAAAAAGCTAGGAATTGACTGACAAGACCTTCTAGCTGTATAAATGTACTCCAGGGCACAATGCACTCTCTATTGAAAAAAAAAAAAAAGTAAAGGAGAAAGGGGCTCGTCTAGAATAGAAGCAATCTGATGCAAAGATGCCTTGTGAATCTCAGAAAAGGCAAAACAGCCTGCAAGGTTTTATGGACTATCACAGTCTCAAATAAGAGGAGGATAACTAACATATTGGATTGTAAAATCAAGACCCAAAAAGATCTGACAAACTGGAACATCAAATTAAATCTACTGAGATGAAATTTAGTAGAAAAATTTATACACAGGATTTAGGCTTTTAAAAACACAACAATATAGGAGCAATTAAGTAGCCCAATGGATAGAGTACCAGGTCTGAAGACAGGAGGACCTGGGTTCTGGTCTCAAACACCTCCTAGATGTGTTACCCTGGGCAAGTCAATTAACCCCATTGGCTATTAAGACAGAAAATGGATGGGGTTTTTTTAAACATCAGTGCATAATGGGGAAGACTTGGCTAGTTCATGGGATGAAACCCTAGGCATTTTTCTGATCTAAAGCTATACTAAAGAAATATAGTGGTCATTTCAAGGGAGTTAATAGTTTCCCTATGTTGCTCAGACCATATCTTCATGTCACATATTAAGTTAAGTCAAAGAGACATTGACAAACTATAGTGTCAAAAGCAATATAACCAAAATGGTAAAGTATCTCAAAACAATGTTACAAGAAGAAAAGCTAAAAGAACTAAAAATGCCTAGGATGAAGGTGTTTTTTTTTTTAAGTTTATTTAATTAACTAAATTAGAAAATTTTTCCATGGTTACATGATTTATGTTCTTTCTCTCTGCTCCTCCCACCCCCCTCCTGTAGCCAACAAGCAATTCCACTAGGTTTTACATGTGTTATTGATCAAGACCCATTTCCATATTATTAATGTTTGCAATAGGGTGATTGTTTAGAGTCTTCCTGACTTCATGTCTTGCATTCTTCCCACTAAGCTACCTAACTATCCTACTTTCCTTCTAAATTCAAAAAAGTACCACATCCCACATAAATTCTTTCCAAATTCCCAGAGTTTTTAATTTACAATTACAGTGGTATGTATCCTTGACTTCTCATCCACATATTCAGTCACCCCAAAATTCCACCCCAAAACTATCTACTTTTTTATGTAAACTAATATGTGTATTTCTTGTATCCTAAAATAAAATGTAATCTCCTAAGGTCAGGAACTGTTCCATTTTTCACATTGTATCCTTAGCACATAGCATAATACTTGACACATAGTAGGTGTTTAATAAAGGCTGATTAATTGATTGGTTAAGATACTTCTATCCTGATTTCAAAGACATTCAAAGAAAGAAGTGTCCTAATTTCTCTTAGCACCCTATTTTGGCATTTAATAATTCATACAATCTAGAAGTTAGGATGTGTATGTATGTGTGCATGTATGTGGGTGGGTGTTTTACCCTCTCTACTTTCATCTAAATCCTGTTTGTTCCTTTTTAAATCCATTTCCTGCCATTTGGTCCTTAGGGCACAAGGACAGCTGGTCCCCAGCTTTCATATATTTGAAGATCCCTGTTCAATTAACCATCTCTGCTCTGGAATAAACAGTTTCAATTCCTTTTATGTTTTCTCTGTAGCAGTTCTTACTTCCCAACCTTTTCATCATCCTAGACATTTTTCAAATATTCCATATACCAATGGCATACATAATTCTAAGATCTTACTGTAGTCCTCTCTCCATCCATACCTCACTTGGGGTTTCCCTCTATTAGTTGGGATCTGATGTCACATTTGACCATCCAGTTCTGTTAATAGTTCTGACCTTTACCTCACTCATATCACCTTTTAATTTCTTCTACCTTCATGATATAATTTAGCCTCTTTGTTTGCCAACCCTTGGCTCCCTCTTTCTGAACACAAGATATCAGAATAAGAAAAGGTAGATATTAAGTCCAAGATTACCTTCCAGGTAAAAGACAAAGGGGACCATCTCATTAAGTTTTGTTCTTTTTTTTTTTTTGTCCAACAAATGCACTGAAACTTCTCAAGTATTTCCACCTAAATTTCGTATTACTTGTCTTTAATCATTTGTCTTTAATTTTGTCTTTCTCGTGTTCTTCAATTATTACTTGTCTTTAATTATTTCCACCTAGATTTCTTATTCCATAAGAAAATCTCTTTTATTGCACTATTCTAATGACTTGAAGTACTAAAGGTCCTTTGTTGGAAAGGCATACTTTGAGCATTCTCTTACGGTAGAGAGAGAAACTGATACCAGTGATTTCAAAGGTACAGAAAACTCCCAAGTGAAAAAGATCTTTCATAATGTTAAGTCAGTAACTTCCCTGAAACTTAGAATCGAAGAGAGCTTTCTGGGCCACTGAGAGGTTAAGTGATTTATCCAGTGTTACCAGTGCACAGGCAGGTGTCAGGAGCAGTACTTGAACCTGGATTGGTGACCACTATGCCACATTGCCTGGAATACTAACGAAAAGTGATGCATTCATACGTATCCATCTAGATCCTGCCAACCAAGTTTTGTGCTCCCAGATTGGGAGCGTTTTCCCCAGTCACAGACCACAATAGAACAACATTAACATCAGACTTTGCCCTTTGATAAACTGAGTTCAGTGCCTGTTCCAGTGTTAGCCAAACAGGGAAGGGAAGCTGTTCAAGCTGAAATGTGAAGACAGGGATGAGCGGGTGCAGCTGGGTCAGGAAGTTTCCTGGTGCTTCCATTTCCATGATGGCTGCAATCATCCAGCATATTTAAGCTGCAGGAAACAATTCACCTCACTAGTGTTTTCCTTTGGTCATGAGACTAGCCTCCCCATCATACTGCACCTGTCACAGAATGAACAATGGCTTGAGAGAAAATTAAAGACCTGTACATTAACGTAGTAAGACTGCAACACGATGGCACACTGGAAATTCTCCTGTGTTCCTCCTTTTGCATATATTCCCCTATCCCTCTGCTACCTACTTTGTAAATATGTCCCTTGGATAAATCACTTAATCAATCAACCACCCTGATTAAATACTTCCATGTGGCAGACCCGGTACCAGGCAGATACAAATACAAAGAATGGTATAATGACTACTCTCAAGGAGTTTACATTCAGATTAAATATACCCTGAAATACCATGGGCTTCCGTTTTTCATCTGTAAAATAATGGTATTATACTAGATGGCCTCTAAGGTTCCTTCCAGCTCTCTATACATTTTAGACCATGCCTAAATATCTTCTCCTGTGGGGAAAAGGACTAAGAATTTATATAGTGTCCACTATGTGCTAGATTCTATACTAAACACTTGGTAAATAACTCATTTGATTCATACAAAAACTCTGTGAGGTAGATGCTAGTATTATATTCCCATTTTATAGTTGAAGAAACTGAGGCAATAGAGGCTAAGTGACTTATCCAGGCATATAAAACCAGTCATAAAACTAGTAAGTATCTGAGGCCAGGCTTGAACTCAGATCTTCCTGACTCCCAGGCTTGGTGTTCTCTCCTCTATATCATATAGGAGCTCCCATGTGTGTTCCTTCCCAGTGAAATTCCATATTTCTATTCCCTTAGTCATAGACCAGCTCTCAACTTTGGACATGGCGGATACCCTAATGAAACTGACTATGATGAATCTGTGTCACCTAGTCTATATCACCAGTCCCTCTTTAGGTGTCTCAGAAGGGTTAGCGTGATGCACCATCTTCCTGCATCCTGGTAATTTTTCATTTCACTAATGGCATTGTTCATATCCTGATTATTTCAGACTCACAAATGTGTGATGCCAAAAAATGTTGCCTTTGATGGCCTGGTATAATAAATATTGAGAAACCGCCTAAGAGGATGAGGACAAAGTGCCAGTCACTGAGAAGAGAAGAAAAAAATCACTTTCATGTAGATACAACACAGGAATGACTGACTACCGTTTTCATGTGGATTCTCGTATAAAGGCATAGCCTAAATTCTGTTGGCTAAGTATCAGGAGCACCACCAGTGGGATTTCTGGGAGGTAAATGTTATATGTGCTTTGCTAAGAAACTCAAGTGTACCATCCAAAATGTGCTTCAGATTCCATGCGTTTCTTTATTCTCTGCTCATGAAATTTGGAAGCTTAACACGTGTTGCCAAAAAAATCCAAACCAAACCTCTCTATGCCGGACCCCCTTCCTCCTCAGGCCGCTCTTGAAAATGCTCCATCTTTGGAACAAAAGATAATCTGAGAAGTAATTAACTATTTATCAGGCAGCAACAGGGGTTGTTACGAAGCCCCGGCTCCATGGTCTGCATGCATATGAGCTCCCTGCAATCCCTGTGTGCAGCGAACATAAAAGCAGGGCCAGGGGTCAGAAGCAGAGAGCGGCTGTATATCAGCAAGGACAGCATGTCACGAGGCATAATGCCGGATGAAGTGGAAAAGAATTAATGGAACCTTACACGGCTCCGACAGTTTACGCTGCTGAAGCAATGCTTATGACTGCTGCCCAGGAATAATCAAGACAGATTCTCTCAGATGGGAAATAATTACTGGCACACCACATAATGCCAGCTGATTTGTTGACCACGCTGGACATCGAATGTGAACCATAAAAATCTAAGGACTTTTCTATAAGATTTCATAACATCCACTGAGATAACATGTGGGAAAGCATTTGGGAAGCTGCAAAAAATGCTATACAGATGTAAGATATTATTATCATCATTAATATTCCAGAGCCTATTTTTCTAGCTGCAATTAACCATCAGTCAACCAGGCATGAATAATTAAGGCCATAGGAGAAAACACAGATAATTCAAAACTTTGGACAAAACAAATATCATTTACTTTATATTGGCTTTGTAATAATAATAATAATAACAATAATTGCTAACATTTATTTATTTATTTGCTTACTGTGAGTCGGACAAATATCATCTTAGTTGATCCTCACAATAAACCCAGGAGAAATGTGCTTTTCTTATCCCCATTTTACAGGTTAAGGTAACTGAGGCAAACAAGAGATTAAGCAGCTTTCCAAGGGTCATGCAGTTAGTGAGTGTCTGAGCCCTGAACACAGGTCTTCTTCACTCTAGACTCAGCTGTCTACTCCACCACCAAGATTCAAGGGGATATAGTCTATTATTTGGATATCTGTACATGCAGAAAGACAGAGACACACACATGCCTCCAGTGCGTACCTTGATCTAGAGACACAACTTAGACCAGGATATCAGCTAGACAGAGGAAGTGGGAGATCCTGGATCACCACAACAGAAATGATGATGGTGGTGGAGGAGAAATTCACTCAAGAAATAAACATGTGTTAAGTAACTACTTTGTGTCAGGCACTGTGCCCAGAAATTAACATGATAGTTGGAAAAAAGAAAAGGAAGAAGAGAAAGAGAAAACGAGGAGGAAAAGGCTGGCAATGATACCATTTAAAAGTACTTATATAAATAAAAATAAATGAATATAAGAATTTACATACTTATTTGCTCACTTGTGCCTGAACTATCTCCAGAATCCTTTTCCTTCTCAGTTGCCATATTGTGACTCTGAGAAAACTCAACCCTGGGTCCCCTTGGTTCTGATTGGTGACTCCCTTCTTGAGACCACAATTTTTTTAAATTTTATTTGGTCAATTTCAAACATTATTCCTTGGTTACAAAAATCATGTTCTATTCCTCCCTCCCCTCCCCCACCCTTCCCATTGCCGACGTGCAATTCCATTGGGTATTACATGTGTCCTTGATCAGAACCTATTTCCATGCTGTTGATGTTTGCACAAGGATGTTCCTTTAGTGTCTATATCCCCAATCATATCCCCCTCAACCCATGTAATCAAGCAGTTGTTTTTCTTCTGTGTTTCTACTCCCATTGTTTTTCTGAATGTAGATAGTTCTTTCTCATAGATCCCTCTGGGTTGTTCAGGATCACTGCATTGCCACTAATGGAGAAGTCCATTACATTCGATTGTACCCCAGTGTATCAGTCTCTGTGTACAAGGTTCTCCTGGCTCTGCTCCTTTCATTCTGCATCACTTCCTGGAAGTTGTTCCAGTTCACATGGAATTCCTCCACTCTATTATTCCTTTGAGCACAATAGTATTCCATCACCAACATATACCACAATTTGTTCAGCCATTCCCCAATTGAAGGGCATCCCCTCGTTTTCCAATTTTTGGCCACCACAAAGAATGCAGCTATGAATATTCTTGTACAAGTCTTTTTCCTTATTATCTCTTTGGGTACAACCCCAGCACTGCTATGGCTAGATCAAAGAGCAGACAGTCTTTTAGCACCCTTTGGGCATAATTGGGACCACAATTTTAAGAAGGACTCCAATCCTACTCACCGCATTCATGCCTCCTTACCTTCCACATTACCTTTCTGGATACCCTTTCTTCCCTCCTCCCATCCTTAACCATCTCTCCAGATCCCCTTTAAAAGACTACTTATATAAAGTAGGTTGCCTCCTTTAGAATACTCACTTGCTTCCATTTGTATCACCAACATTTAGAACAGTGCCAGGCACATAGTAAACATCAACAAAGTCTTTATTGGGAGGTAGCTAAGTGACTCAGTAAATTGAGGGTCAGAGAAGTGAAAAGAGGTCCTGGATTCAGAACTGACCTCAGACACCTCCTAATTGTGTGACACTAGACAAGTCACTTAACCCATATTGCCTAGCCCTTATCACTTTTCTGCCTTGGAACCAGCTCACTATCTTTCTGTCAAGAGGTTGGCGATAGGTTTCATCTTCATGCTTTAGGACATAAGGCTTATGATTTTATTGATCAGAGTTGTAAAGTCTTTCAATATTGTTTTTCTCTATAACATTGTTATCATTGTATAAAATTGTTCTTATTCTGTTCATTTTGCTCTGCATCAGTTCATAATAATCTTCCCAGTTTCCTCTGAAATTATCCACTTTATAATGGCTTATGGAACATATTCCTTTTAATTTGTTCTGTCCACAACAGAAATCCAGCACTGTCTTTGTGACACCCTGACACACATTTGAAAAATATTATTGTATTTTCTCAGCCTTATCTTGTGATCCATCCACAATACGGTAATACTGATTCTAAGACAGAATATAAAGGCATTATTTATTATTTGATCATTACAAAAACTTCTATAAAGTAGGTAGGACAAGTCTCATTTTACAAATGAGAAATGTGAAATTTAAAGATATTTGAATCCATATTTCACCAGTGGTGAAGCCCAACCTCAAGTGGATTCTCAACCCAGGGCTTTTTCAATTATTTTCAGATTCAACTATTCCACCTCATCTGCCTCTATTCTGATTTATAACTAAAGAGTTGCTAGATGTTTTATTTTCCTGTGATGACCACTTAACATTAGAAAATGGATTTTACAAAATATATCCCAGAGTCTTCCTCTAAAGTCCTGCTCCAAAAACTAATTCTGACAAGGAAATAGCAAACTCAGATTTCAAAGACTGTACCATAGAACACAAGCTTTGTTGGATCTATTGAGATGAAAAGTAGGTCTTTGGAGAGGACCCTTTGATGAATTCTGATCCAAGAACCAGTTGAGTCAAGTTCAGGAAAAAAAAAGTTCATTACTAAAAGGTGCATCATTAGTTGGTGTCTGAGGGGCTGCAGATTGGAGATTTATAGCAACTCAAGAGACCATCAGTTCCAGGTGAAAAAGAGCTTAAATTAGCATAGATGGAGGGAATATCCACACTAACAAAAGAGAGTTGATATATTGAAGTGCATGTATCAAAGTGGTATTGGTGAGCACTTTGTATTGCTGATTCACTTGTGGAAGTTTCCATTATAAATACTTAAGATAGGAATGTATATTGGTATTACTCAGCCTCCTGGTCAGATTTTCTGGACCTGTGAACTACCTTCACAATACAGATACTTTAGAGTATTTCCTTTGATAAGTTAAAGTTTCTCAGTAATATTAAAACCCATAATTAGATGACATGATTTTTTTTTAATTTCAAGTAATAATTGTTTGAATTAATCTGGCTGTCCCAGTATATCCCATTGAACAAATGAAGAAAAAATTCCTCAATATCTATCAAATCCAGCAAAAAAAAAATGTCCAAAAATGCATGTCTTTTCTTCGAATTTTAGTTAACCACCTTTCTGTTAGGCGGTAAGTGGTCTGCTTTATCTTCATGCTTTTAAAACTTACAGTTTATCATTTCATTTATTGAAGTTGTAAAGTCTTTCAATATTTTTTCTCTGTAATGATTTTATCATTGTATAAATTGGTCTTTTTATTCTATTCACTTTGCTCTGCATCAGTTCATAAAAATCTTCCCAGTTTCCTCTGAAATTATCCACTTCATAATTTTTTTATGGAATAGTAGCATTCCTTTTCATTTGTTCTGTGCCCCAACAGAGATCCAGTATTATCTCTGTGGCCTCCCTACACACATTTGAAAAATATCATTGTATTTTCTTAGGCTTATCTTGTGATCCATTCAAAATCTTTCCTCAAAAGTCTTATTTTTCATATTCTTAATCATATTTAATTGTATATCTTTCCCTTTCCACATATAACTAAATTAGTCTCCAAAATTCTTTACAATAATTTGATAAGACATAGTTTTGTGTATACATATAAAAGTCAAATGAAACTCTCTCTAATAGGGATAGGGAACAGAGACCGTGAGTTAACAAAAAATCTTAATATTTTAAATGTTACAAACAAATAAATAAAAATTTATAAATAAATTGATTAAATAATTTAAATAAACTCAATGATTCCAATTAGGCTGTAAATTCCACATATCTATTTAACTCCCACTCCCACCTCATAGAGCCTAGCACAATATTTCCACATGTAACATGTACTCAACCAAGAACCCTGGAAAGGAGTCATTTGTGGCATGCACAGAGTTAAAATGTTCCTGATGTTTCTCAGCTGAAACTACAGCTGGGTAATTTAAAATGGCGACTCTGCCTGGAAGGGAGGGGTGAACTTTTCGTCACATACTAGACTTACAATTTTAGCAAAAATAAGACATGAGGGACAGTGGTTATCATTAGCTAATTTTTCCTTGGGAAAAAAGTCCCTCTTTTCTAAGTATCCTGCAGTGCCCCAAAGATATAATTATCTTACTGTAGCCAATGAAGGTCTAGTATATTCCTCAGCCCATCTTAAATACCCTGGAGTTCATTTAAAAGCAAATTTCTATAATAAAAGAGTCTATGTATATAACTAATCTATTTATATAAGGATTGTGGACATCTTATTTCAAATAAATATATTAATTGAGAAACCACTTTAACAATCCATAGAACACATAAACTATAGTCAGTTATAAATCTTGATTTTTAGATATCTGCCTGTTGAATTCCCTACTAATAATCCTATCTGACCTAGACAGTGAGAAGTAAATTTTCAAGTAAACCATCCTGCTTTATACTGATGTTTACTGTCATCAATATTGATATTATAGCAGCATTATTAATATTATAATATATTGATTTTGAAAGGATTTTTACATTCTATTGAAACTAAATGAAGTTGCCTCCCCTCACTTTACTCTATCCCTGACTAAACTTCCCACTCAACTAGAGTGTGAAAGAAAGCCTTCTCAATCAGTTGGAAAATAATTAAAAATTATTACTTGTCTGCTTTGCTTAAAAGGCTGACCAGGAGGTTTTATGTTCATATCCCATTTTCAAACCAAACTGCATGAGAGTTGGCTATTTTCAGAGGATTCTGGGGAAGGTCTATGACATTTTAGTTTCTTACACTAAAAATCAGAGGAGGCTTTACAGCTGTTTTTCCTTTTAAAAAATAATATTGGAGGGGACAGCTAGGTGGCTCAGGGGATTGAGAGTCAGGCTCAGAGATGGAAGGTCCTCAGTTCATATATGACCTCAGGCACTTCCTAGCTGTGTGACTCTGGGCAAGTCACTTAACCCCCATTGCCTAGCCCTTACCACTTTTCCTCCTTGGAGCCAATAGATAGTATTGATTCCTAGGGTTTTTTTTAAAAATAATAATGTTAGATAATACAGACCCTCAAGTGTATAAATATACAGGGGTAATTATTCATGTATGGAAGTCTATGTTTATATACATAATTTTATCAAGTACAATATATCCAAATGTGATCTGTTGTTTTAAAAGCCCAATACACAAAAATCGAAACATTATACTCATTGACAAAATATAATTCACTTTACCAAATATTCTCACATAATTTCTCTAAACAATGACTCTCCCTCTCCTCTTCCCTCTCTCTACTAATTCCTCAACCAAGTGCATTTGAATTAATGATGCAAGGTACAAAAGTTCAATTTACATACAACTTTTCATACTGTATTCAATATATTGAGTAAAAAAAATATATTGAGTCACCAACATTCTCAAGTCCAGCTAACCAATAAAACATAATATTTCCAGTCCAGAAAGAGAGCTAGATTATTTCTTAGACATAATCGATTAAAATATGCATATTAGCATTAGATATGGTCACTTCATCATATTATAATAGATTGAGAGTTCAAAGTGTACCATTTTGCAGGGGAGAAAACTGTAGCCAAGAGAAGTTGTTTCAGCCACTTTCATGATCATTGGAACAATTGTAGTCATCAGTCCATTCCTCTAGGGGAAGTCTTCACATGCTTGGGAGGCAGACATCCCTTCAGTTCAATGGATCAGTTACCTACAATCTGGTTTAGCCCATTTGCCAAGGCCATTTTACCAGGGTTTATAATCACTGTGCATGCTCTAGCTTCTTGGAGTCACAGGTGAGAGATGGGTGAAAGGGGAACCACAAAGGAGGTTGAGCAGCTGAGCAGCCCTGAAAAGAGCTTTGCAAGCCCTCCTACCACATATGTTGGTCCTCCCTGCACACCCCATAGACCCCAACTGACTGGCCTCTGAGCCTTTATTTTAGGGAACCTCCTGGTAAAGACAATGTGTTGTATAACTTAAGTTGCCTGAAAGGCACTTAAGTAGTGACTTGCCCAGAGTCAGATAGTCAGCATCTGTCAGAGGTAGAGCATCAAACCTAGATTGCATCTGCCCAATTACTACAACACAACACAGTCTTCCTAGTTTAGGTCAGTTTTCTAAGATGACTCTCATTCATAACATGAAAAATTACATACCCAAAAAGCAAATTACAAGTAGGAAGAAAGTCTATTTTATTGAATAGTATAATTGAGAGATGATGTTTTTTTAAAAGTTGAGAATTTATTTTAAACAGAGAATATTGTTTGTTTTATATTGTTCTCAAATTATTTCTTGTTCCTGCTTTGCTTCCTCAACTAGGCTACCATAAATTCTTTGGAATCAGAGATTCATTTTTTTCTGTCTGAACCAGAACTCATTACAGTGCCACACACATAAGTATATGAGCGATTACATGTTGATAAATGCCAAGCAACTAAAGTCCTAAAGGTCTTTTCTGTGAATGTGGCTCCTGTCCTGCTCATCTTCTCATTGGAACTATGGGAAATAGGGGATAAGAAAGAAATAGCTATTCCCTATCTGCTCATTAACCCTAGGAAACACATCCCTGGAGGCAAATTAGTGGCTTTAAGTGGCAATAGTCATTCTCATGCTCTCCCTCCCCAGGCTCTCTTCCAGAAGTTTGATCCTGACCCAAAGTGGAAAATGAGTGTTCTAACAACAGAATGGGGATAAGGAGGAAAGACCATTACATACACAAATACATGTATGTATATGTATGTACAACTGTATGTATACATACATATATATGTAGCTGCATATCTTATTCTCTATAGGATAGAGTTAGAAACTGCCTCTACAATTTTACTGGCATAGGGAACTCCCTGGAGAGAAAACTCTCTGTACCAATGTAAATTGTTGGTACCTTGGGTGCAAACTAGACCCTTGGAGATTTGCCTTGAGCACTGAGGGGTTAAGTGAAATCACTTTTTTTTTTTGAGGTCACAGGTCCACTAGTATGTGTGAAATTGAAAAATGGAAAGAATTTAAAATATTCCTTAGGAGCAAAACCAGAAGAACATTGTATAGAGACAGATACACTGTGGCACAATCGAATGTAATGGACTCCTCTACTGGCAGCAATGCAATGATCCAGGACAATTCTGAGGGACTTATGAGAAAGAACAGTATCTACACTCAAAGGAAGAACTGTGGGAGTAGAAATGCAGAAGAAAAACAACTGCTTGATCACATGGTTCCATGGGGATATGATTGGAGATGTTGACTTTAAATGATCACCCTAGTACAAATATTAATGATATGGAAATGGGTCTTGATCAATGACACACGTAAAACCCAGTGGAACTGCTTGTTGGCTATTGGAGGGGGGTGGAAGGAGGGAAGGGAGAGAATATGATTCATGTAAACATGGGAAAATATTCAAAATTAATTAATTAAACAAATAAACTTAATTTAAAAAATAAAATAAAATATTCCTTAATGTTTCATTAAGCTGTAACAATTAAAATATCATAAACAAAATGTAACTCCGGATAGCATGGAGTAATAGAAAGAACAATGAACTGAGAGTCAGGAGAACTGGGTTCTTAATATCCATATTGCCACTGTGTGGTTGTGACATCACAACTATGCAGCATCAAACAAACCAACCTGTGTTTCTTCATAAGAATTTTAGACTATGCTATCTCTAAGGTCCTCTCTGGAGCCAAGATTATGTATTCTTTTAGGACCATCTTTTACCAGCCATTCTTCAGGCTAAAAGTTTAATTATTGACAGCTGCCTGTCTGAACAGAATAAGTAATTAGGGAAAAGCAAATGTCAGATTTAGGTCTTTGTGGACCTTACCTTTCCTCAAGCCCCCAAGGCATTTCAGTCCTGTCCTTCCTAGGTGAGGCAAACAGGTCTAAGAAGCCCAAAGCTAGCCAAGAGGAACAATGGACCCCAAGGGTCCCATAAAGACCTCCTGATTGGAGCATAGCATTTGTGAAAAACCAGGGGAAGCAGGGGAAGGCTGTTTCTGTTGCCCTCCCAACTTCATCTTTTTAAGCTTCTCTCTTTCTCTACTCTTTTCCATCTCTATTCCCCCTGCAGGATCAAAGCTGTTTCCTTTTTGCAAGAAGTCTTGCTCTCAATTAATTGTCAACTAATTCCCATACATATATTAGCTAATGATTGTGAAGATTAAATCTTTTCCCCCTTACATGATTCAAAGTATTACTTTTCCCAATAGGGTATATATAGGGCTTAGAAACCAGAAGACTTCGAAACCAAAATAAATGAATCTCTCAAGGTAGAATTTCAAGAATCAGGACTTCTTAGTGGAGGAATTGAAAAGAAAGGGCTTGCCTGGTCCTCCTTAGTTTACTCCATGTAGACTTACCTAAACCCCCTAATTTGAAGAGGAATTTTTTCTTCACCAGTCAGAATCCCTTAGATAAGTGCTTTCCAACTAGAATGTTCTACATCGGTGAATACTTTAGCAATGAAAAGCTAAATGTTGCCTGAGAGCAAAGTTCCCCTATTGAGAGAATCCACCAATATCAATTCATTCAACCAAAATTTCCCTTCACTGATATTCACAATAAGTATTTGACTGCCATATGTTGTTGTTTAGTCATTTCAGTTGTATTTGACTTTTCATGACTCAATTTGGGGTTTTCTTGGCAGAGATACTGGAGTGTTTTGCCATTTCCTTCTCCAGCTCATTTTATAGACCAGGAGATTGAGGCATACAAGGTTAAGTGACTTGCCTGGGGTCACATAGCTAGTAAGATGAGTTTTCCTGACCCAAGGCCCAGCTCTCTATACACTGTGCCACCTAAATGATCAGACTATTTCATATGATTTGAAATTAATTGTATGTACCTCCCAAATAGGAAAAAAGATATAGGATATATCCTAGAAACTATGAAGACAAAATTCAATCTTCTGAGTGGTTTCAAGAAAAACCAGAATGAAATAGTGATTTGAAATCATGCCACATATAGACCAAGTAGAGGAACTGGAGATATTCAGTCCAGAGAACATTTAGCAAGAAATTATAAAAGGTTTTTGTGTATCTGAATGGTTGTCATGTGAAAGAAGGATAAAACTGGTTTTGTGTGGTCCCTAAGATCAGCCACAAAAGCATGGTTGGAAATTAAAGAAAGGTAGATTTCAGTTTTAGTAGGGAAAAAATTCCTAATGAATAGAGTTGTCCCAAAGTAGCCTGAACTTAGTTGGGAAGTAATAAATTCCAGACCACTGAAGATCTTCAAGCAGAAGCTGGATAACCTCTTGCCGGAGGTTTTGTAGAAAATAATCCTGTTCAGACATGTGTTGAATTGGATAAGATGACTCCTGAGGTCATTTCCAGCTCTGAGATTCTATTAATTCTTCCATTCTCAACTAGGAAGATAGCTCTATTTTAGAACCATAGTATTTTCCTATAAGGACCAGCAATTATTTTGCCTGTATTTTTAAAGTCTAAAATCCATTTTTATAATAAGCCAACTATGATTAAATTAGCAGAACAAATATTTAATTTTCAATAAGCAATTAGTACTAACAGATTCAACTCTTAGTTCTCCAGACAGATGGTGGAAAATAAAGTAATGGGTAATCCAAAAATGTCAGGTATCCCAAGATCAACTAGAGTTGTGTTTGAAACCGGTTTTTAAAATATTTATATTTGCCTATTTAAGAGAATGTGGTATAAGAGCTACACAATAGATGACACAGAGTCAATCTTGGAGCTAGGAAAAATAGGTTCAAGTCCCACCTGACACAAACTGACTATGTGACCCTGGTCAAGTTCCTTAATTTCTCAGTTCTCTAGACAACTCTCTAAAGCTGTAAGTTGAGGATAAGATGTAAATATCCATTAGTAGAAGACTTTCTTCACCTGAGAGTTCCCTATGGCAATAAAATAAGATATCCAGTTCCGGTCTCTTATCTTTATTTGCCTTTGATCATGTCCAATATATTGGGAATTTTCTTTGATATGAAAATAATGAAAAAAAAAACAATCCTTTGTTAAATCTAATTCTTTTAGAACTAGTTCAAAGGGTGCATATTTTAAAAGAAAGGTTTAATTGAACCTAAGGAGAAAAACTGAGGCAATGATATTTGGATGTGGCTAACAAACAAGGGCTCTTTATGTCCTATTCAGGAGAACTCCCTTTCATATTCAATACTGTTATTTGTCCTTCATTTTGAAGAGGACCAATGGCATCATGGGGGGATGTCTTGATTTTAGCATGAATTGGACTTAAGTAAGGCAGAGTTGCACAAAGTCATCAGCCTCACTCTCTCTTCAAGTAACCCAAGCCCACCAGTGAGACAAACATCAGGAAGCTGGCAGTGGCCCTGAATGCAATGGATGACTTGAACATCTTGGATGTCTGACTAAGTTTTAAGTGCTCAACAGTACCTGCTTCAGTCACCTTCACAGTCATTGGAACAAATGGTTCTCAATACTGTAATAGATGATATTTTGGGGTGTATTTTTGATTGATCAGATAGTATCTACTTTTGCCTACCCTCCTCCCTTTGCACCTCCCTCTTCAGAAGCCTTTCAGCCTCCCCTCCCCCTTCTTTAGTCTCCTTCAAATCACTCATTGTGAGATGTGAGGTTTCAATGAAATAGTTCTTAATCTTTAGGTCTTTGTGGACCTTACCTTTCCTCAAGCCCCCTTTATTTGAGGTTTATTTGAGGAAGACAGGACAAGGGTGGAGAATAAGATAAGAGGGGTGGAATATCCCTATTCTCTACAGTGAGTGTTAGATTGGAGGATATTGAGAGAAATGGCAATTCAGTCATTGGCATGAAACAGAGCCAGTCAGAGAGAGAGATATGGACTATTGTCCTTCTTCTGCCTTCAAATCAGTCAGGTCACCTCCAACTTGATTATCCAAGTCCCAGAGATAAACTAGCTTCTTCCTTCACCTCAGCCAGCAAGCCAAAAACTTCAAATCCACTCAAACAGTTGGTTCTTGCCTACAAATGTTTCCCAATCATATATTCCAAATGGAATCTTCATTTGACTGACAACTGACCCATCTTCAGCTTCTTATCTTGCTGCATGCTTTGTAAATTCTCTCCTCCACATTCCTCCCTTTTTGTCTTAAAAAATTGAACCTTGCAATTTTTATTGATACTTACCTTTTATTTATATATCTAGCTATCTAAATCTTAACCCTGCACTATATCAAATATTCCTTTACCCTCCCAAAATAACAAATCCTAATCTTATCTTAGCTATTGTGTCTATCTAGTTCTATGCTAAGTCTGGGTATAGGAAAATGGTTTAGGTAATAGGGATTTACATGAACATGGTTTTGACATAATAACAAAACATGTAACAATTTTAAACAATTCCAACAATTTCAACAGTATTTGGAATATGTAACTGTCTTATCTCCTAATGTCTATAAATCACTAAGTAAAACTTACTATGACTAACAATATCTAACCTACAATCATAATGCAATATAAATTCTATACTCAAGTAGTTATGTGTCTGTCCCTACTTCCCTAAGACTTTGAACAAATTTTCTAAGCTGTCTCTATAGTTTAGTTACTAGAACATTAATAAATTATTCTAATATAGTTAGTTTGTTAGTACATTAATATTTACATGTGTACATAAGTTGTACCTATACAGATGTGTATATGTACATCCATAAACATTGTTCTAGATTTTTTGTGCAAACTCTAGATATTCAAGAGTGGAGATGGGATCACATGAACTTTTAAAAGTTCAGTGCTATCTAGGACTACCCTCAATTGATCAAGTGTCCTACTGTCTTTGAGAACATCTACATCCTAAAATTGTGAGAATCAAATTTAAAAAAAAATATTGAGATATTTTGCAAATCTTAAAACACCATATAAATGTTAAATATTATTATTAGCTTGATTTAAATTTTTAGTTGGTATATGGGACATTCTAGTATGATAGGAAAAAAAACCCTAGGATTTGGAGTTACAGAATCATATAATTTAAAGGTTGGAGCTTCTGTGATTATGTATTTCAACCCATATTCAAAGGGACTCCTTACCATAATATACCAAGTAAGTGGTCATTCAGACCTTACCTGAATCTCCCTAAGGAAAAGGAACCAACCACTTCTTAAGGTAGCTTATTCACCTTTTGAATAATTCTAATAGTCAGGAAATTCTTCCTGATATCAAACTCGGACTTCCCATTTGGCTGCTTCCAAACCCAAGTTTCCCAAAACTATCCCAACTATCATGTCCCCTACCTGAGAGTTCACTTCTCTAGGATCAACATCCTCAGTTCCTTCAATTATTCTTTATATGACACAGTATCATGGTCCTTTACCTTTCCTTGTTGTCTTCTGTTTGCATTCTAGTTTATCAATATTCTTATTAAAATGATTACCCAGAAATGAGCACAGTACTCCATATTTGGTTTGGCAAGAAAAAAATTTCTGAGAAATTCTTATTCTGGAAATTATGTCGCTCTCAATAAAGTCCTAAATTGTGTTAGGTGGGTGTGACAACTCATATTGAGCCTGCAATTGACTAAAACTCTTGGATCTTTTCCAGACAAATTACTACTTAACTATATCTCCTCTATCTTTTACCTATGAAGTTGATTTTTCGTACCCTAATACAAGACATCATGTTTATCCTTACAGAATTCATTTCATTAGATTCTTCCCAATTCCCTAGCCTGTCAAGATCTCTTTTATCCTGATCCTGTTATCCAATATATTAGCTATCTCTTCCAGCTTTGTGTCATCTGAAAATTGAATAAGCGTGTCATCTAGGCCTTTATCTAAGTCACCGATAAAAATGTTGAATAGCAAGGAGTTAAGCATAAATCTCTGTGGAACTCCATTGTAGACCTCCCTCAATATTAACATTGAAACATTAATACTCTTTGAATGTGAATATTCAGCCAGTTCTGAATCCAATTGAAATATCATCTTGAGGCCAGAGATGTCAAACATGCACAACACTCTCAGTTGTGACCCAAACTAGATCAAAATGTAATTGGGAAATATTTAATAAAATAAATTAAAATGCAACAATGCATAGACAATATTACATTTTAAAACTGTTAATATGTGACCCACAGGGACCTTGATGTATAATTTGGTGGGTTCCATTTCTATTTGAGTTTGGTACCACTGAATGGATCTACAGCTTTGCATCTTCTCCACAAGATTAGAAGATACTCCTTTTTTTTGAAACCTTATTTAATCTTAGATTAAATACTGTATATTGGTTCTGATGTAGAGAAGTGATATGGGCTAGGCAATGGGCATTAAGTGACATGACCAGGGTACAATGAGAAAGTTTCTGAAGCCTAAATTGAACCCAGGACTTCCCATCTCTAGACTTGGCTCTCAATTCACTGAACCATGTCACTGCCCCATCTGAAACCACCATATCAATTAATTATTTTAAAAAATATTCAATATCAATAAATATTTATTAAATGCTTACTATGTGCCAGGTACTATGCTAAGCAGTAGGGATGGTTGTTCTTCAAACCTTTTTCAGTCATATCCAACTGTTTGTGAACCCATTTGTGGTTTTCTTGGAAAAGACACTGGAATGTTTGATATTTCTTTCTCCAGTTCATTTTACTGAAGAGGAAACTGAGGCAAACAGGGCTAAGTGACTTGCCACATGTTACACAGCTAGTAAGTATCTAAGGCCAGATTTGGACTCAAGAAGATGAGTCTTCCTGACTCCAGACTCTGTTCTCTATCTACCACAGCACCTAGCTGCCAGTGCTGGGGATACAAATAAGAAAAAGATAGTCCTTGCCCTTGAGGAGCTTACAATTTAAAGGGGAAAAACAAAACCCAAAAGGAAACTACAAAGGAAAGAGGTACAAAAAGGATCATCTCATTCTATGGAGTTCAAACCAAGTAGAAATGCAGATAGAAGGTGAACTGGAAAGTCTTACTATACCCTCTATAAAGGAAAGCTTTGGAAAGATTTAGTATTCCACCTTCCAGAGAGCAGAGAAGGTTGAGGGAGTTCAGAAGGAATCTGATTATTCAAGATGAGTTAGTTGCATTGTGAAGAGATTTCTAGTGATCAGCTTATCCTACGAAGAGCATCTTGTTTTTTTGTTTGTTTTTAAAGATATTTTATTTTCCCAATTATATGTAATAAAATTTTCCACATATGTTTTCTGAAGTTGCAAGATCTAAATTGTTTCCCTTCTTCTTTCCTTCCCCCAACCTAGAGATGGTAAGCAAGTAGATCTGGTTTATACATGTATTATCATGCAAAATATATTTACATATTGTTCATTGTTATAAGAAGCCAAATATAAATATAAAACCAAAGTCCCAAAACAAAAATATAAATAAACTAAAATGAAAAATAGTATGCTTTGATCTGCATTCTGACTCCATCGGTTCTTTCTCAGGAGTTAGATAGCATTCTTAGTTTGTTATAAATCTTCCAGAATTGTCCTGGATCATTATATTGCTGAGAATGTTTCACAGTTGATTATTCTACAATATTGCTGTTACTATGTATAATGTTCTCCTGGTTCTGCTTAGTTCACTCTGCATCAGTTCGTGTAGGTCTTTGCAGCTCTTTCTGAAATCATCCAGTTCATCATTTCTTACAGCACAATAGTATTCCATCACCATCAAAAACCACAATTTGTTCAGCCATTCCCCAATTAATGAATATCCCTTCAGTTTCCAATTCTTTGCCACCACAAAAAGAGCTACCATAAATATTTTTGTACAAACAGGTACTTTCCCCCCTTTTTTTTATTTCTTTAGGATACAGACTTAGTAGTGGTATTACTGGATCAAAGGGTATGCACTTAAAGACCTTTGAGCACAGCTCCAAATTAGAAGGACTCTTGTGTTTAAGTTTAAACCAAGCAATGGTATAGACAAAAAATGGAGGGAAACTGAGCATCTCTGACATTTCTGTTGTTGGAGAGTTGAAATTTCAACCCTGGATCTGCTGTTTACTATATGTGTGACCCTAGACAAGCTCCTCTGAGTCTACGTATCTTCATTTGACATTGAGTCAAATGATATTTAAGAATTCTTCTATTTTTAAATCCTATCGCCTACTTATTATCTTTGAATCAAAATTCTATAAGTAATCTTGTTTATACATTATAGTAAAAAATATACATATATATGTTATATGTATTTGGTACCCCATAGAACCAGAAAAGAAATATTTCTTATAAGTCCATGTAGTGATAAAAAAAAAATGTGTGTACAGATGCTATATGGGAAGATGAGCAAACATCAGGAATTAGCATCTAAATAGATGGATTTTCGGTATATCTCTTTTCATCTCACCTGCTTTTCCAGGAGTAAAAGACCTAAAGAGAAGTAATGAGACCAAAAGGAGGACAAAAAAGTAGGATCTTTATTCCATGCCTTGAATAAGATTTCTTTTCTTCATTCCTTCAGCAAACATTTAATAAATGACCTCTGTGTATGTAAGGCATTGGGTTGGGTACTAAGAATGCTATGATAGATAGGACAAAGGCTCCCATTATCATACAATTTATAGCTTAATAGGGGCCATAAAAAGCACAGGAATAATCATGACAGAATGGAAAATAAAATAGGTGCAAAGAATCTGTCCAAAGTGTCACAAGAAAATTGAGGAGAGAGACAACATTTTCAGTTCGGATGAGGGGAAGAGGAGCAGGAAAGGGTTTAGGGAGGAGGTGTGCCATCTGATCAAGGCTTTAAAGAAAGAGACAGAGATATGGAGAAGAGTCCATGAAAGGCATGGGGTAGGTTATAAACAAAGGCACAGAAATAGTAGGTGTCAGGGAAAGAATGAAAGATAAAAAGTTGAGTCATCATAGTTGACTGTAAAATAAAGTATGCAAATGGAATTGCAAGAGATAAAAATGGAAAGGTAGATTCAAGAAGGAATATAGATGCCCTTTAATGCCAGGATCAGGAATTTATCACTTTTCAGAATGCAAGGCATCTGAAGCTGTTTAGAATCACAGACACATTGACCCTATACTGCCTTACTGTCTGTTCCTTCAGTTAAATTGAGAGCTTAATATTTTATAACTTTGATTTTCAGCCTGAAGTCATATTTCTCCCATCTATGTTCTTAAGTTAAACTAAAAAATCAATAAATATTTATTAATATGTGGAAAGGCAAAAGATAGCCCCTGTTTACAAGGGTTCAAAGTCTAATAGGAGAGAGAACATATAAACAAGCATGTACAAACAAGACATATATAGGGAAAATTGGAGATAATCTCAGAAAGAAGCCATTAAATTAAGAAGGGCTGGGAAACACTTCATTACAAAGATAAGTCTTTAGCTGAGACTTGAAGGAAGTCAGGAAAGCTGTGAAAAAGAGATGATGAAGAAGAGTTTCGGGGATGCAATACAGCCAGGGAAAATGCCCAGAGTAGGAAGATAGAAGATGTGCGAAGAACAGCAAAGATGCCACTGTCAATGAATGTCATTGTACATGGAGGTACACAAGGTATAAAGACATTATAAAGGTAATCAGTGCCAAATTTAAAACCTAAACAGAGAGGGCAGCTAAATGGCTCAGTAGATTAAGAGCCAGATCTCAAGAAAGGGGGTCTTGGGTTCAAATCTGACCTCAGTCACTTCCTAGCTGTGTGATCCTGGGCAAGTCACTTAAACTCCATCAGTTAATCTCAACTGCTCTTCTGCCTTGGAACAAATACATGGTATTGATTCTAAGATAGAAGGTAAGAGATTTTTCAAGCTAAACAGAGTACTTTATATTTGAACTTGGAGGTAATCAGGACACATTGGAGCACAACAAACAGAGGAGTGATCTGTTCAGACCTGCACATCAGGAAAATCCATTTGACAACTGAGTGGAAGATGGACTGGAGTGAGAGTGACTTGGAGCAACGAAAGTAAGTGGCAGGTTAATGCAATGGTTCAGGTGGGAGATGATGAGGGTCTGTGCCATGGTGGTTGCAGAGTCAGAGGAAAGGGATTACGCAAGAGGTAAATGAAAGTAGAATCAAAGGAAGTTAGCAACTGATTGAATATTATGGGTGGTAGAGTGATGAGAGAGAATGAGAGTAAGGATGACACCTAAGTTGCAAGCCTGAATTACTTGTAGTGTACCCTTTACAGTAAGAGGAAAGTTAGGAACAGGCGCAGGTATGGGAGTGAAAGATAAGAAGTTTAGTTTTGAACATGGTGAGTTTAAGCTGTCTACAAGACAACAAGGTCAAGATATTTAGTAGGAAGTTAGAGATTCTAGACTGGAAGCCAAGAGAAGGGTTAGAGATGGACAAGTGGATCTGAGAATCATCAGCATAGAGAACTGAATGCATGGCCCTTAATGAAATCACCAAACAAAATAATATAGAAGGAGAAGAAAAGAAAAGCTCAAAGCAGAACCTTTGACAACATCCCCAGTTAACATGAATGATCTGAATGATGATCTAGCAAAGAAGACTGAGAAGGAAAGGTCAGACAAGTAGAACTAAGATAGAGTAGTGTCCCAAAAACTTAGAGAAGAGTAGATATCAAGGAGAAGAGAGTGATCAACAATGATATAGGCTACAGAGAGGTCAAGAAGATTAAGGATTGAGGAAAAGCTGTCAGATATGGTGATAAAGAGATCACTGGCTTCTTTGGAGAGAGCAGTTTCAGTTGAATGATGAGTTCAGAAGCAAGACTGAAGAGAGTTAAGAAAAACATTCAAGGATAAGAAATGGAGACACCAAGTGTAAGTAGCCTTCTCGAGTTCAGCCACAAAATAGAGGGGAGACAACATGAGGTCAGGATAGACACCAAGGAAAGGTTTTTGAGGACTGAAGAGACATGAGCATGTTTGTAGACAATAAGGAAACAGCCAGTAAACAGGGAAAGACTGATGATAAATGAGAGTGGGGATAATAGAGGCAGCAGAGAAGATGGGATAAAATGGGATCACTTGTGCATACACAGGGGTTTATGCATATGGAGGGCTTTGCCATGGTAAAGACAAGAGCCATTTCTTCTGAGCAGAGATGAAAGCATAAGTGGTAGTGCAAGGCATCTTAGTGATGTAAAATGAGGAAAAGGGGAGAACAGGGAGCTTTAGGAGAATGGCTTCAATTTCTTCAATAAAATACAAGGGATAATTCTCAGTTGAGAGAGTAGGGTAGGGAAAGCCATAAGAGATTTATGGAGGAATGAAAGTGTTTGGAAAAGCCACTGTGGTAAGTGGGATAGCAAATTGATTGGGGAATTATAAAAGGATTACTTTGCCACACTGAGGGACCAGTTGAGATTGTGTAAAATAAATTTGTAGTGGACCCAGGCACTACTCTCTACTCAAGCAGGATTATTCACTAGGCAGCAAGGCTCTTTCTCCCTTCCAACAGTAATCCTGCTTGAGTGCTTCTCACACTTACAACAGACTATTTTTTGCTCGAGTTATCTATGCATGTATCATATCCCAACTGTGTATCTCATTTCCTATTTGGTACAGCACTCTGCACGCAGTAGGTACTCAATAAATCTTTATCAGATTGATTTGAATTCATTAGTTACCATAAAAATCATTCAAATTGGGACTTATAATTTGGAAATGTGATGATTCCATCTGGCCTGACTCTCTGAAGAAAAGATTTTGCAAAGCAACTTAACAGCATAAATCATAAGGAGGAGGTAGGGATGGGTATTCAACCTAATTAACAGAACAAACAATTTTTAAGTACTTTGGTAACATCATGTTCCTTCAAACTGTTCTAATTGCAAATGAGTCTTAAAGCTGACTTGGGAGGACTTCTGCCTGGCAAGACTATGTTAGCAGTTTGTTTCTGTTAGTGTAGGTAGTTGAATGTGACCTTGGGCAAGTAATTTAGTTTCTCTGGTCCTCCATTTTCTGATTTATACAATGAAATAATTGATATAATCCACCTCTGAGGTTCCTTCTAGTTCTAAAATTCATATTGTCAGCGTAAACAGATACCATATGTCAAATAACCAGGTGGTATAACCGAGTAGTTGCTATTAATAAAATGGAAAGCAAGACTCGTCACAATTCAGATGATCTCCAATAGAAAGAGTAGAAAATATCATCAAGGATGAAATTGAGCAATTCTAGGAATTTTAAAATATTATACCAAAAGAATAAAAAGGAAGTTTTTCAATTTTGTGTTGCATGTATAAGAGAAAGAACAAAGGATAAGACCATTGCTTTAGAGAAATAGCATTCTGATAACCTATAATGGGAGACACAACTATAAAACTAATGGTACGAGGGGAGGGAGAAAAGAAGTTAACTGGCTATTTTACTATAATAAAAACTAATTAATTAATTTTAAAAAGAATGTTTTCTGAGAAATACTGATCAAAAATAGTTAACCAGCAATTAAAACCCAAGATGAGTAGTAGCTTCCATCTGGATACTGAAGTCAATAAACACAAACCATATTTTTGTGTACTGAATGTATTTGGGAGTACGGTTTATCAATTATGGAGTATGATTGTCAGTTCAAATCATTAAGAGTAAGGGATATACCACAGAAATGGAGATGAGCTTATGTCCCAATTTTTGCACAAGTGAATCAAGGTGAATAAATTCTTTGAACTTACAGAGCAGTGAACTTGACTTTGATTCCTGGCAGAATTCTAGATTGCTTTGGGGATGATGTATGAGCACTTAGAAAGGAAAACAGCAATCACTAAAAGCCTACATTTATTCATCAAAAATGAGACATACCAAAATGAACTAATTTCCTTTCTTGACAGGGTTACTAGACCCCTGTTTCAGAGGAATGTCATGAATATAGTATACCTGTATTTCAGCAAGCCAAATTATTTCATGATATCCTTGAAGAAAAGAGAAAGAGTCATTATCTGGCTAATAGAATTAGCCAGATGATTGTACTCAGGGTATTCACAGCTGACTAAATGACCAGATCAAAGAAATGATGATTATTGGTAATAATAATTAACAAGAATATAATGCTTTAAAATTTGAAGAACACTTAATAAAGATTATTTCATTTGAGTCTCACAATAATTCTTATTAGGTAAATGCTATTGTTATCCCCATTTTATAGATAAGGAAACTGAGGCTGAGAAAAGCTGCGATTCACCTTATAGTCACATACTTAAAAAGTGTTAGAGGTCTCACACCTATCAGAGTGACCAATATGACAGTAAAGGGAAATATTAAATGTTGGGGGGAATGTTGGGACACTAATGCATTGTTGGTGGAGTTGTGAGTATCTGATCAACGATTCTGGAGGGCAAATTGGAACTATGTCCAAAGGGCTATAAAACAATGCATACACTTTGATCCAGTAATGCCACTAGTCAGTCTGTATTCCAAAGATAAACAAAAATGGGAAAGGACCTGTTTGTACAAAAATATTTATAGCTGCTCTTTTTGTGGGGGCAAGGAATTGGAAACTGAAGGAATATTCTTCAATTAGGGAATGGCTGAACAAATTGTGATATATGATGGTGATGGAATATTACTGTGCTCTAAGGAATGATGAACAGGAAGATTTCAGAAAGAGCTGGAAAGATTTATGTGAACTGATGCAGAATGAAATAAGCAGAACCAGGAAACACTGTACACAGTAACAGCAATACTGTGGAATGACCAACTGTGATAGACTTAGCTATTATCAACAGTGCAATGATCCAGAACAATTCTGAAAGACTTATAAGAAAGAATTCTGTCCACCTCCAGAGAGAGAACTATTTGAATAGCAATGCAGATGAAAGTAAACCATTTTTTAATTCTCTATTTGGGTTTATGTTTTGGGGGTTGGGTTTTATAAGATTACTCACAAAAATGAGCAATATGGAAATATGTTTTGCATAATGCATGCATCACCCAGATCGAATCACCTGTCAGCACCAGGATGGGGAAGGGAAGGGAAGGGAGAAACGTATGGAAATTTGACATTATGTGTAATTGGTAAAAAATTAAAAATATATTTTAAAGAAATGTTAGAGGAAGGATGCAAACTTAAATTTTGCTGACTAAAAAAGTCCACACTGCCCCAGACTAATGAATCAGTGTTAAACCTAGAGGGAAGTGCCTGATAGAAAGCCCCTGAGGGCTTGTCCTTGGCCACATTCTGTTCAACATTTTCATCAATTATTCTCAAACTGAGAAATGACATGAAGTTAGATAACTGGCACATAAGAGGACAGACCTGGATTCCAGAATTGTCTCAATAAGCTAGAACATTAGGCCAAATCTAAGAAGATAAAACTTGATAGAGATAAGAATAGTTAACATTTTTATAGTGCTAGACACTGTGTTAAGTACTTTATAATTATTATCTCATGTGATCCTCAAAACAATTCAGCAAGATAGATGCTATTATTATTCCTATTGTATAGATGAGGAAACTAAGTTAAAAAGAGGTTAGGTGACTTGTCCGTGGCCACACAGTTAATGTCTGAGGCTAAATTTGAGTTTAGTAGTGTCAAACTCAATTAGAAACTGGCTTAGAAAACCACAAATTAATATTTCCTCTATTTCGCTGTATTTTTGCTTATTTTATTAACTGATTAAATTTGCATCTAGTTCATATTGAACTCAGGAAATCTGGATATTTGATATCTCTGATCTAAGACCAACCAGAAAACAGACAACAACCCAGTGATTTTCACAGTACAGGCGTATCTCATTGATATTTTGAGTTTGGATTCAGACAACTGAAATACAGCAAATACTGCAATAAAGCAAGTCACATGAATTTTTGTCATTTTCAATTGCATATAAAAGTTATGTTTAAGCTATAGCCTATTAAGTGTGCAATAATAGGTCTAAAAAACAGTTGTTCAGTCATTTCAATTGATTCTTCACGACTCCATTTGAGATGTTCTTGGCAAAGGTATTAGAATGGTTTGCCATTTGCTCCTCCAGCTCATTTTCCAGATGATAAAACTGAGCACAAGGCTAAATGACTTGCCCAGAGTCACTCAGCTAGTAAGTGAGGCTGAATTTAGATTCAGGTCTTCCTAACTCCAGCCCTCATGCTCTATCCACTGTGCCACCTAGATGCCTCCAAGAAAACGATGAATATACCTTAATTTTTAAATATTTTATTGCACCATAAGAAGCAATGAGCAGGCTAATTTTTTTTAAACTTGGAAATAACTACACAGAATAACAAACAGTGAAATAAGTAGAGCCAAGAGAACATTATATGCAACTACAGATTTACCTCTTAAAAGAATAAATTGGGAATGCTACCTCCAGAGAATGAACTAAACAATGGAAACATGAAAGGCATGATTTATATATACATAATCTGTCTCCTGGACAATCTCTTCTATGATGTGGTGAGGAATAGGATGGGCTGAGACACTTGTAAATAAATTCCATTAATAAAATATACATGCATATAAATATATATATATATATAATTGCTAAAATTTTCTAACTATCATCTAAGCCTTCAGAGAATCATATTCTTTTTTGCTGATGTGGAGTCTTCCCTCAATGTTGATAGCTGTTGATTGATGGGGTGGTCGTTGTTGAACCTTGGGCTTTCTGTGACAATAAATAATGAAGTTTGACACATCAGTTAGGTCTTCCTTTCACTTGAACACAGAAGCCATTGTAGGGTTATTCATTGACATAATTTCAATATGGTTGTGTCTCAGGAAGTAGGGAAGTCTGATGGGAGAAAGAGAACTGGGGAACGGTCAGCAATTAGAAGACAACATTTAAGCTCATCATCTTATATGAGCACAGTTTGTGGAACCTTAAAACAATCATTATAGTAACCTCAAAGATAAGTGATCACAGGTCAACTTAACAAATGGAATAATGATCAAAATGAAATAATAATAATGAATATTATGAGAATTACCAAAATGAAACATGATGTGAACACGGACTGTTGGGAAAATGGTGCCAACAGACTTGCTCCCACAGGGTTGCCACAAACCTTCAATCTGTAGCATACACAATATCTATAAAGCACAATAAACAAAGACTGCTGATAGTCTATTTCTCTGCAGAATGACTCTAATTGTGAGAAATGCATCCTTACGTTAAGCTGAAATCTACTTCTATGAATCTCCCACCTGTTGCTCCCAGCTCTGCCCCCTGGGACAAAGCCAAGCATGTCTCCTAGAAATAACAGCCCTCCAAATGCTTCAAGATGGTTGTATCCCTCCTCTAAGTCTCATCTTCTCTAACGCTAAATATTCCACCCTAAATAACCTATTCTCAGCAGCACCACAATCACCCACTGCTGGACATATTCCAGTTTGTCAATGCAATCTTATGCATAGCATTAGCAAAATATAACTTGGCAGAGAAACTATACCACCAGGGAACATCTCTAGACCATAAAATGACATCGGCATCTCTATAGGTAAGTACCAAGTAGCCACATGGGAGGAAGAAAAGCGTTGCAATGGGAGTTCAGCCCTAGAAGAATGAATTGTTTGGGTGTTTCTGTATTCTCTCTCCTGCATGTTCCCTCTTCCACTGGTGAGTTGGGAATCTATGAGACATAGTGGATCTCTGTGGATATGGGGAGACTTTCAAGGGTCAGTTACCTTACTATTCAGTTTTAATTAAATGCTTTTTACTTTAAATAGTCTCTGGTTTGGTCTGGTCAAAAAGAAACATTTGGTGAGGGCTACATGTTTGAGAAGATGTTGGACCCAAAGAAAGCCGTGTGCCTAGACAGAGTTCCAGGGACCTACATATGCATTATTATTCAGATATTAAGCTATGAAACTTCTGCCCCAAGTACTGCCAGAACATATATAATACAAATTTCTAGGAAGGTCTAAAAGTGTTTTGAAACCATTAAATATGGCTTGCGATATTACTTGCTGATAAATGCTGTCGCCCTTTTGCTTTAGATGAGAAAACTAATATAGTGAGACTGACTTAATTAGTTACAGTCAGTACTCAAGCCAGAGAGGGAGTTCAAACCTCCTGGCCTACACCATCACCCTTAACCAGAATTCTTTCCCTGACATAAAATCAGATTCCAAACAAGAATTCCTTTACATTTCAGTAATTGAAAGTGTCATTTTTAACTAGAATTATAATTTTACTGTTCATTCACTAGCTAAGGCCACTTGGGAATTTGATTTTACTTCATTATGCTTGATTATAATTTTTCCACTTTCAAAACATAAAAAATGGAGTTGGCAGTTCTTACCCTGGAGCACCTCAGAATTAATTCAACAAGAGGATGTAGCCCTATCTTTTTCTGATTTTGTTTGGGGGTCACACTAAAAGGAGGACAAAGGAGGATGGTGGAACCATGCTGCATAAATTGTTCTTAGTTCCTCACTTTATTCTTTTCGCAAAAGCAATTATCTTTCAAGGCACTGAGAAATCTATTTCCTGAGATTATGGAACATTTTGGAGTCATAAAGAAAATACCAATTGTTCCCACTTTGATTGGAAAAGACAAATTGAGATCACTTTATATAAGTCCAACATAGAAATGCCACAGTCAGCTAAAGAGATTTTAAGAGGAAAGAAAGAAAATATCTTCAAGGGCCCCTACTGATGGACAATCAGCATTCAAACATTTTGACTTCTCTCAGCATGACTAAGGTATTATCTTAGACTTAAATAAATTCTTTTTCTTACCCTAAAGTCATCATTTTATATCTCTGTATGAACAAGGGGAAAATATTTAGATTGTTGGATTTTTAGAAATAGAAGTTTATTTTGAGAGTCTTGATAGTATAGTTCCTAGCATCTTGGGGATCACAGGATCATAGATTTAGAGCTGGAAGGAGTCTTATATGCCATTTAATCCAACCCTCACTCCATTTACATTTTTTTCATTTAACATAGGCTCTCATCTGCCAGCAACCCCTTGACAGAAGTTATTTACAGGTGAAGAAATTGAATTTCAGGTTAAGTAACTTGTCCAGGGTCATCCAGTTAATAAGGATCTGCTGGAGCATTTGAACCCTGATCCTTCTGGCTCTGGGTCCAGTGCGCTATCCACTTTGTCACTTGCCTGTTACCACAGGACTTGGATATAGGAATAAACCAATAAGATAGTAAAATGTAAAACGGTATGGGGGTGGCATTTGACTCTCACATAAATTGATTTAAGTGAGGAGTTACACAAAGTCATTGGCCTTATTGTCTCTTCCAGAGTCATTGAATGCCAATGGCAAGATAAAAGTGCTGGCCCAAGATACAGTGAATGACCTTAACATCTTCAATGACATCACCTGCTTCTGCTTTCCTTGTGGCCATTGGAACTGATACTTCTCACTGGTCCCTCCCACCAGGAGACGTCTTCACATGCCTAGGGTATTCCATCTAACTGATGAAGGGTTTGACATTTGTCAACTATCTCCTCCTGGTTTAGCCTATCTGCCAAGAGGGACCACCAAGGGGTGGCCACTGCACAGGCTACAGTTCTTGGAGCTCCAGGTGAGAGTTGGATGGCAGATGGACACCAAAGTTAGGAAAGTAGCCCTGGAAAATGGCTCAGCAAGCCCTCACACCAGTGGTGCTGGTCTTCCCTGAATACCCCATAAACCCAAGAGCTGCGAGTACACAAATATTAGAGAAGGGGGAAAAGCAGTATAATCATTTTTAATTCTAAATATTCAACAATTTGCCTAAGAGTCTATCAACTCTTCAGGATTAGTTTCATAGTAAGTAATGAAGATAAAGTCTAAGAAATTAGTACAAACTTTGAAAAGATCATTACAAGCACTCATAAAATAGTATTTTGGAAGCATTGTGAATATCATAGTCCTAGAATAAGTTAAGGGGAAATGTCAATTGAAGTAAAATAAACATAACATTTCATAGTTACTGTTTTATTATTGTCTGTTATTAATTAGTTAACAAGGCAATTAAATATGAAGAGTAATGTATTTTTTAAAGGAGCCAGGAGTTCTAGCCCCTGATATCCAATTAGTTTCCAATGTAATTCATTTGAGCCTCAGTTTCCTAATGAATAAAATGAGTGAAGATCCAATACTAAATAATATCTAAGCTTTCTTCCAGCATTCTAAGTATTTAATTGGTCCTTGCCATCAAGATGAAGGACAGAAAATAGTACTGATAATAGTTCTAGTGTGTCCTGTTAGCTTTGTTGTTGTTCTGCCCAAAAGACCTCTTATAATTGTTAGGTAGAAAGGTAAACTATTTAAGCAATTGCAACTACAGCTGACTCATTGAAATATGCAAATTTTATGACCTATGTGTTTGCCCCAGTCAAATTTAAATGTGTTCTTTGAAGGGAGCAGCAAAAAAAGGATCATAGATCACAAAATTTTAGAACTGAAAGGAGATACTGAAATAAATCATTAAGCTACATGCTGAATTCTGCATGAAAAGGCAAAAGTAGGTATAAATGGAACAAACCAAATGTTGGAGATAATGAAAGAATATAATAGAGAATAGTTTAACGGAGAAAGAGCCCTCCATAATATTTCCTTGTTTCTCACCCCAGTGGGTGTTTGGAGGGGTGTCTTTTCCCTCCCAGACTTTACTTGTGCCTTTGTTTGTGCCTCTCTTGAGTATTTATAATTCCTTATTGGGTTTTACATTATTTATGTATCTGTCATATCCCTTTAAACTGTGAGCTCCATGAGGTCAAAGATCATATCTCATCTTTTGTCTTTCCTAGTAACTATCTCAGTGTTTAATAAATGTTTGTTCAATTTCTTCAATAGGTAAAGTAAACTGTCTACTTTTCCCATGACTTCCATGGTGAAAATTACTAGGCTTTTTAAAATAATGATTATACACTTTGGGGATTTTTCAGAGTTCATTTTTGTTTCCAGGCTTTTCTAGATTAACTTACCATCAGAATCTAGCACCCAGCACCCCTCTGTGTAATATTGCAAAGCAAATTAATTAAATAGGAAATCTCTTATAATAATTAAATGAAAATTCAAAATCATATAAATCTAAATAATAATGACAGTTCACCTCCCTTCAGGACATATTGAGTTTGACACCTACAGGACATACAGTATGAAATGTCGTATAGGCAACTGGTGCTGCAGGTCTAGAGATGAAGTAGAACAGGAGATAGATAGATAGATAGTTGGATGGATGGATGGATAGATGGACAGATAGATAAATGAATAGACACAGACAGACAGACAGATAGATAGATAGATAGATAGATAGATAGATAGATAGATGAATGAATGAATAGACAGAGAGAGAGAGATTTCTTCCTATAGAAACTCCTTTTCCTATATCTTTTAATATAAAACAATTCACTTTGGTCTCCTTTATTAGATCATCATTACCCATAGTCATTTTATACTTACTCACATAGAGTCATCTAAATGGAAATGATAATTAAATCCATGGGAACTGAAACAATCACCAGGTAAAAGAATATTGAAAGGAGATAAAAGAATTTAGGAGAGAACTCAGATCAATGAACCAAAAATAATTTATTGTCAGTCACACTAGGTATTAAGAAGGGGTAAATTAATTTATTCATTGAAAGGCAGGTATTAATCACTTCCTACTATTTAAGTGTACTCTATACACTGTTCTAAGTATATACAAATACATTTTGATATACATAAATACAAGGACTAAATTCCTGTCCTAAATTTACTCGGAAGAGTAAGAAGTTTCTCCAGATCATAGCCTCTGGTGTGGGTATCAAGTTGGAGAGGAATCTAGATTCAGTTTCTTCTTCTAGGACTTTCCATTCTACAAAGAGATGTACTATTTTCATAGATGAGTAAATGCAGAATAATTACCCAAAAATGACAAATGTAGGGTGTGGGCTATTAACAACCAGGGGACTCAATAAAGGATTCTTGAAAAGATTGGTGACTGAATTGAGCTTTTAAGGAGACTAGAGGTTGCATGAAGCAGAAATTAAAATGGAGAGTATTCAGGGTTAGGAAAAAGCCTGTGGAAAGGCATGAAGATGAGAGATAGAGCTCTAGAATGTCATATTTGGGAAATGGGCTTGTTTTACAAGTGTATAAAGAGCATACGGTTGAGTAATGTGCAGTCTGCTGGTAATGATAAGCCGGATCCAGATATTAGACTTAAAAGTTAGTTAGGACTTAGAGGTAGAATAAAGAATTTTGTATGTAATTCTAAAATCAACAGGGAGTCATTGAAGCTGCTAGAGCATGTTGGTAACATGGTTGGTCAGACCGGTGCTTTAGTAATATCGATTTAGAAACTCGGTGGATTAAAAATTAAACATAGGGAGACCCATGAGAAGACTAATGTATGGTCCAGAAGAGGTGATGAGGCTGTGAACTTGGGTGGAGTTGGGAAATCTAGACTACCTTTTTTTAGGGTAAACCCAATATGGTCCAGGAATACTATACTATGGGGGGGCAGGGTGGACAAAGAGGGTGAGGATAGAGAAAGAGACAGATAGAAAGGGAAAGTTAGGAAAAGGGAAAAGAGAGAGAAAAAAACTAAGAAATTCACAGGGAAGAGAGAGAGAAGAGAGCTAAAGATGGAGAGAGAGAGACAAGAAAGAGACGAGAGAGAGAGAGACAAGAGAGAGAGAGAAGAGACAAGAGAGAGAGAGAAGAGAGAGAGAGAGACAGAGACAGAAAGAGAGAGAGAGAGAGAGAGAGAGAGAGAGAGAGAGAGAGAGAAAGAGAGAGAGAGAGAGAGAGAGAGAGAGAGAGAGAGAGAGAGAGAGAGAGAGAGAGAGAGAGAGAGAGAGAGAGAGAGAGAGAGAGAACTCTTCTATGTCCAGTCAAGGTCAAGAAATCATACTTCTCTCTGGTGCTTTGTTCTCTAAAAGAGAAGAGAGGCAAGACAAAAAGCAAAGCCCAAAGTTATTGTCAACCACATTTACTACTTCTTTTCTACTTCTTTATGTTCCTAGCCATATTCCTTTGGGGCTAGAATATCAGCCTACTCGGTTCTGCTTTCCTTAAAGTTAGGAGCAGTAGTACAGTTCCCTCTACATTTCAAGCTCCACCAGCTCTAAAGCTCATTGCTCTGCCATCACCCTTAATACTTTTTTCCAAGGGATGAGTCAATTTCGAGTTAAGGAGGTTCTGCTTTATTCATGAGCGGAAGGCTCCCTTTCTATCTACTTAACCCGACTTGTTGGAGATCACAGCACCTTTAAGAATTGTCGTTCGAGCTAAAGCCAGGGGGAAGGTGTAATGTGTTTGCCTGCCCATTCTAAACAGCTAGAAGGAAACTTGGTGTCAGTAGTAATTACCATGTCACTGAAGACAAGGTTGAGCAGACAGACTCCTAACATACTTCCCACTGGTGGTGGGTTAATGACACTAATTATTGTTCCTGCCACATCATGGCTAAGCGGGCAAGGGCTTAACTATCAAGAGTGGTAGAAAGAGGAGACTTGGAAGAGTTGATCTTCCCATAAAGTACATACTGTGAGAAACTGAGAGCTTGGGACTAAATGGTTAAATTAAGTTGTGTACAATAAAAGAATATTGATTGGGCCAAGTAGCTTTCTATGGCTGAGAAAAGAGGAGCCAGGGATCATGTCTGTGATGCATGAAAGGACCCCAAACTTCAATAATGTATTGTTTAACTGGTGTAATCTTCTGAGAAAGTGTGAGACCTCAAATTAACAGCACTGAATCGAGTTTAATAACTACAGTGCACAACATCATATCCACTTCTAAATCAATACTTAATTTTCTCATCGTCAGCAGCCTCCTCCAAGCCTTTATTGGGCTTTGCAAAGGATGGCATTGACCTTGAAGAGTGCCAGTCTCCATAAGTCTTAATATCCCCAAATGACCAAATGTGTCTTGAAATACTCCTTAGCCAAACATAGCCTGACATCCACACTTCCAAAAAAAAAAAATCATTATTCCTACAACATTCAACTCATATTGTGTCAACTGTGTCAGCTCTTCACATGACAGCAAAAACAGACTGCTTGGGATCCAGGAATCGGCCTTGTTGATATTGCCGCCTGTGTATTTTTGAGGAGGGAAAAAAATTAGCTTGAAAAGACTTTGCTGAGAATAACACAGTACCAAGCTCGGTTCATCACAGACGTGATCTCAAGCAGTGTGGTGCTGCTTGAATTTCTTCCTTATTTTGTAGCCCTAGGGCTCTTGGCACTAAAGTACAGCCAGTCATGAGGGAAAATAACCTTTTTTTCCCCTCAATTTCAATTAGCTCAAAATATTCTGGAGTTTGAAGATGGGGATTAACTTTGAATTCTGGGAGGCTTCCATAATATCCTGCTTCTGCATTTTAATGGTGCATACTATGTCATTGTTTTTTGAAGCGAGGGAGCAAATAAATCTTTTCTCTTGATTTTCTCACTTGCCATATAAAAGAAGTGCTGATCTGACATCTTTTCAAACTGTACGTTTAGGCAAATAAATGCTCTTCTCATAGCGAAAATGCTCCCTGCTCAGGTCAAAGAATGCTCTCCGCCTCCTGAGAAAGAACTGTGGGAGTCAGAATGCAGATGAAAGCGTAGGATTTTTCAATTGTTTGTTTGGGTTTGGGGGTTTTGGTTTTATGAGATTACTCACTTATAAAAATGAACAATTAGAAAATAAATAAAAGAAAGAAAGAAAAAATTTTAAAAGAAAGAAAAGAAACTGTTCCCTGTTCTAATTCTGTAATGCATTTTAGTTGTGCTTTTGGTCTGACTACATATTGATATATGCAGTAAGATATGCATTATGTATATGTTCGTGTATGTACATATCTATGTGTACATCATCATCTTCTTCATCATAGATAATATTTATATGGCACTTACTATATGCCTGGCACTATGCTAAGCACTTTGCAATCATTATCTCATTTGATCCTCACAACAATCCTGGGAGGGAGATGCTATTATTATCCTCATTTTACAGATGAGAAAACTGAGGTAAATGGAGGTTATGGGATTTACCCTGGGTTACCAGCTAGTAAATATCTAAGGCAAGATTTGAATTCAAGCCTTCCTGACTCTAGACTCAGCCTGCTATACACTGTGCCTAGGGTAATAAAAGAAGACTCTTAATTCTCTGATCTGAGGGATCTCCCATGCAATTACCATGCACAATGGCCCCTCATAGAGAGTGGATAGATGGCTGGACTTGGAATAAGGGAGACCTGGATTTACACGTGGTATCCAACATTTACTAGTTATGTAGCCCTTGAGACAGGTGGTACAATAGAGAGAGCTCTGAACCTAGAATCAGGAAGATCTGATGCCTCAGGGATTTACTAGCTGTGTAACCTTGGGCAATTCCCCTAATCTCTGTTTGCCTCAGTTTCTTCAACTGTAAAACAAGAATAATAACAGCACCTACCTCTCAAGGTTATTGTGAGGACTAACACATTGTAGACACTCTATAAAATGCTTATTCCCATTTATTCCTACTTAAAAACACTCTGGGTCTCAGTTCTCTCACCTACAAAATGAAGTGGAAAGGTGGCCTTTCTAGAAAGCAGTAAGTCTATGATTTTAAGACAATATGAACCACTCTTTGCTGATGTCATATATCTTTCATCTCACCATAGAGAGTAATGACTTGAGAGTCTGATAGGGAGGGACTGACCCATGGACCAGTCAGTTTGTCCAGCATCCTGAATTGTAGGTTCCATCCCTAACCTTGACTTGAAAAAGGGGCTTTAAGGAGGAAGGAAAGGAGGAGGACACCAGGATTCATCCCAGTACAGTAACTGGAAGGAGCCTTCTGAGCTGCCGTAGGTTGGGTTGGTTTGGGCTGGGCTGGCACAATTAGAGTAATGGTTCAGATATTGGTACCTAGATCATTTAAATAACACAGGATTAACAATAATGAAGAGTCTACAAATGGGTCTACTTGCCCCATAATATATCCATGTTCAGTTGTTTCAGTGGTGTCCCATTCTTTGTGACTCCATTTGGGGTCTTCTTGGCAAAGATACTAGGGAGGTTTATCATTTCCTTCTCCAGCTCATTTAGATGAGGAACTGAGGCAAAGAGGGTTAAATGACTTGCCTGAGTCCTTCTGAGTCCAGCTTCAGCTTCCCATATTAATGCTGACAGTGCCTAAACTCATGAGCTTCTCCCAAGAGATAAGATGGAGATATCACAGCATCTCCCAACTGGTCTCCAGAGACTGGGAAGCATCTTCAAAATGATCAGCGGATAAACATCACAGGGGACAAACTCTATTCTAGGAATTGACCCTCTAACTCTTTGAAGATCAGCCCAGTGTGCAATTATAGCCAAAAAGGGATAGAGATGGGGCTTAAGGATAGGGATAGGATTGGGGACTAGGGATTGGATTTGAGATTTCATTAGTATAGAGTGGGGAAACTCCTTCTTCCAATCAGATTGACACCTTCTCTACAACTTCGAGTTTGAGAGAGTTCTCTAGAGAACTCCAGAGCATGGAGGTCAAGAGATTTGCCAAGAGTCTCTCAACCAGTATGTGTCAGATGTAGGATTGAACTTCAGCTTTTCTGGCTTTAAAGTTCTGGATGGCCACTTCTCTATCTACTAGAGGAGTCAGCTACTCCCCCCACCCAAAAAAAAAAAGGCTAACAAAATCTTCAGTATCTTTTTGAAGCAAAACCAAAAAATTTTAATAAAATGAATGATGTGTCTGAACATGTAATAATGTGGGCAGATTGAGTCAGTCCATTTGAAGGACAAGAAAAAGTCCAGAGAAAGGCAAACACAAAGATAAAGGGGAAAGGAGGAGCTTCAGTTGTGAGAACAAACTCAAAAGATGAAGATTTTTCAGTCTGGAAACAAGGGCTGAGAGGGAACAGGATCAAAGTCCAGCAAAGACACAGCTCTACATTTAAATTGAGTTGGCTTGGCCTTAACAGAGGTCAGGGAAAGGCTAGGAAACATTATCTAGACCTGCCAGTGAGGCAAATATATACAGAGGAGCTGATTCATTGTTTTTTGACTCTTCGCTAGCAAATGGTGGGTTTGGCACTGATGAGGTTGCTGATTTACAATTTCTGAGACCGAGAGGATGGTTTTGACAGCTGCTGTCATTTTCCATAAGACAATCCAGAAAGAGCAGCAGCATGCCCTCTAGATCAAGCTGTCTCCCTCTTCTCGGCAGATGTAGGCGTCTCAGGGCTCGCTTACCTCACAGAACAGTGATGGGGATTAATTAGACAATGTCTCACAAGCACTTTGAGCTCCTTAGAGAAAGGTATTTTAATTATAGTATTATAGAAGAGAGCAGAAAAACAGAAGAGAAAGTAATAGTAATTTTGTCAGAGGTGGAAAAGAATGCCCATGTTTTGGATCACTTGCATGCTTTAAGTGATGCAATCGTGTTTTTTCCACTTCCTTATTGGATATATTAGCTGAATAAAATCCAGTCACACACTGTCTCCATTTACTAAGCTGGTACTATAACTGTTCTTTTCCTTGACATTATTATTCAGATTAAATGAACTCGTTTTGGAAAATTGTCTTTTAAAGGAAGAGTTCCCTCTTTTGACTACCAATCTCAATTTCTTCATGGTGAAACTAGTAATAGAAGGGGCAAAACCATCTAATCTAATTTGGTGAGGGGGTTAAGCCCTGGATGATAGCTCAGTACACATAAATGTGAGTGCTCTTGTTGAGAGAGGGGAAAGGATTCATTTATAGTGACAACAATATCCAAGCTATGTAATCACTGGACTTTTCTGAGGGCAAACTAGAGCAAGTACCACTGACATTGAGCTGTACTTTGAAAATGTGAAAGTAAGAGCAAAATAAACTAGCCCTTTTGAGTGTGTGTGTGTGTGTGTTTAATCCTTGTCTCAGCATTTCCCTTTGGACATAAAAGGGGCTAGGTAACTTTGGATGCCTCACATTGTTCCTACCTAGATGGGACCTAAGAATTGCTCTGTCTAAGACTACTCCCCTTCTAAGCACTCAAGTTTACAAGACTCAAAACACAAACCAATCTAACTTTACAAATTAATAAACACAGAAGGATTTTTTGCTAAAATCATTGATCTAGAGATCAAGTGATACACAACTTCAACAAATCTGTTCTGTTCTTGATCAATTTAGAAAGGTTCAGCTCCATTTCCCTCTTCTCTCTCTTAGCTCACAAGTGGGTTAGAGTCCACCCACTTCATTTTACATATGAGGAAGCCAAGACCAAGAGAGTTTAAGTTGCATTCCCAAAGGTCTTGTCCTTTTCAGAGGCGAGTGGTGGGGTTCCCACCTTTGGACAACCAGAGACCTTCGCAGACTCTATGATCTAGAATATAGCCCTGAATAAGTCTCCAGAAAGAAGGAAGGGTAGACTGCGATCCTAAATTGGCCCTTGCCTTTCATCTTTGCCATCTTGCTTTTTCCACTGGTTGATACTCCCTATCTCTTTTCAGGTTCTACCTTCCGTAGATCAGTTCCCAGAAATACTACCTAGAAATTTAGTTTCATTGACTGCCAGAATTCTACTACTCTCCAACAAATGGTGGGCATCATTTGTCCCAAGGGACCACCTTCTAAGATCATGTGGAAGGACAAGAGTCCTTGCCTTATTCAACTGTTAACATCTCAAAAACACTCTTCAAGACAAACCTTGGCTATATGATGCTTCTAAAGTCTCAGAGATATAATAATATAGATATACAGATGTAATTAGAAATGGATAATGACCTAGATTTAAATAATGCAGATATCTCACACAAAACATTCCATCTCCCAAAACCAGATCTACTACTTAGCAGCTGAATGACCTTGGGCATTTGGAGAGCTTTCTCACCTCTAAAATACTCAAATAGATCTGTGATCTTGTGGCATCTGGAGAGCTTTCTCACCTCTAAAATACCTGAATAGATCTGTGATTTCATCAATTCAGGTGATCTCCCCAACAATGCAGATGGAAGCCCTTCCAAGACTGTTCATCCTTCATGATTCTAACCCATGTCCTAACAAGAATTCAACACAGAGGGTCTACCCAACATACTAGAAAGAACTTTCTTAAATTCTCCTGACTTTGCGCTCTGGTGGATCACCTCTCATTCCTCACTCTTGCCATTTAACCAGACAATCTTGTCTTTATGTCATACATTTCCTTGATAACAAACTTTACTTCTTGTACCATTCATGGGCCTCTATGGTACCCCAAAAAAAGTTAATAAGCTTATATTACTCTTTGAATGATACTCATCTTTAGTTCTTCAGAACTATGCTTGCTTTTATGATACTCTTATTATATTTTGCACATAAAATACTCTTTTGTGTTTGTTAAATTTAGAATAAAAATAAGTTAAATTTTTAGAAGGCAAACTTTTATTAAAATTATTACCCTCCATTAAAGTGCTTCCACTATGCTTGCATCTTGGTGGAGAGGTGATTTAGGATTCTTGAAAACTGTGTTACTGAACTGAAAATTTTATAGGGTTTTACAGATAGCTAGTTTGTGTTTGGTTCTATGACATCTTTAAAGTAAGCTTGTGAGCTCTTCCAGAGCAGGGACTGTCTTTTGCCTTTCTTCATGCCCCCAGATCTTAGTACCAGGCCTTGAATGTTCAATCATTTTCAGTCATGTTCAATATTCCATAGCCTCAATTTGGGTTTTCTTGGCAGAGACAATGGAGTAGTCTCCTTTTTCCTTCTCCAACTCATTTTACAGATGAGGAAGCTGAGGCAAACAAGATTAAATGGCTTGCCCAGTGTCAATTGTCTGAATAAGAGTCTGAGGCTAGAGCTGAACTCAAGAAGGTTATTCTTCCGAACTCCAGGCCTAACACTCTATCCACTATACTACCTAACTGTTTTGCACATAGTAAACTCTTAATAATTTTTTATTGACTGCCTGGATGTTATATGAGGGCCAGCCTGACTGAGTACACAGAATAGGGCTTATTAACTTTTAGGGGGTCATGAATGCTCTGATAGTCTATTGAATGCCTTCTCAGGAATTTTTTTAATGCATAAAAGAAAATACATAGAATTCCAAAGGAAAAGCAATGATATTGAAATAGTTATCAAAATATTTTTCAAAAAAGTCCATAAAGCCAGAGGTAAGAAGCATTGACACATAGACTCATCTGAAGTTTGGTCATGTGGTAACTGCTTAGCCACCACCACTCTCAAAAACCATTGACTTCATCATAGAGGAACATCAATCTACACTGTGAAAGGTGTATCTGCCATGCTGGAATCACAGATTCTTAAAATGTTATAGCACAATTATTATCATTATTCAAACTAGAAAGGATTCATTTGGAATAGGCCAATTTACCTGATATGATGAAACTGTAACATTTATTGGGAAAGGAAATAGGATTATTGGAAAACAGGGGGGATAAAAGGAGGTTTGTAGCAGGGTATGGAGGAAAGAAAGGGGAGAGAGGGAATATTGCAAGGTGAGGCAAGATGCCCCCTGCTGAGAGGAAACAGCAGGGGTCCAATAAGGACAATTTGTTGTAGAATGACTGAACTGATTTTCAGCTCTCTCTATGAACAGAAAAGATAGTCCACTTATCTGACTGCGAATTCAAATAATATAAAGTTTAATAACTAGTTGGGATTGGAGTTTTTTCTCAGCTTCAGACCTGAGGCCAGGCCCCAGAGGCTGGCGGAGAGTTTGTCCCACTCCCGTCTACTCTCGTTGTTCTAATTCAGAATCTTAGCAGTACACAGAAAGCAACAAGGTCTGAACTTCAGAGATGAATGGGCCTGAATCTTCGGGCTGAACCAAGAAGAGCATGCCACTCTGGACAAGCTAAACAAGCTCCTCTCTCCTCCAACACCAGGCAGCAAGTCTCACCCAGCAGGAAGGAAGTGCTAGTCTCAAGACCCCTTCCCCCACAAACAGTCAGTCTTGTTTCCTTTCCACAATCATCCCCATTTTTTGTTGTGACCTTCCCAAGGTCACATATTTTTATTATAGATACCAATTTACTAAATCTACTCTAAGGAATTCTTAGCAGGAAAGTTTGGGCAAGGGAACTCTGGGGTTTTACAATAAATTCAGTACAATACATGTTGAACAAAACTATTACAAGAAATTTGAATCAGTGCAAATACTCTGTTAACTAAAACTAAAATACTATTTATAGAAATTATTTACATATAATACAACAATATACATTGTTCCACATCATGATGTCAATCAAATAGAAATATCTATTGATCTTTCTATTTGCCTAAGACCTTATGGAACTAACTATATACATATTTACATTTTGCATAAATACAATTTCAGACACTTGTTTATATAAACAAGGTCTCTCAATATGTCAGTTTGTGATTTTGTGTTTTGTGTCTAATAGCGTTGTGTTGAATTAATACTTATCAAATTTCTTCAGATTTCCACTTCTCATGTTGACTGATGGATCTCTTCTTTCTTCCATGTTATGTAGTGATGCATGCTATTTCCCTAATATGTGAAATTACTTTTGTTTTATTATTTTAACACACTCAGTTTTACATATAAGTCTCGTTTTTGATCTGTCCTCTTCTTATATAAACAAATTTACAAAGTTCAAAGTCTTAGCTGTCCATTTCAGCTTTTCCTCTTTGTTTCTTGTCTCAAGCATCTTTTCTTGATGTTTTTCCTCTGGGCTGGTTTAAAATCTTTTCCTCTGGGATGCTTTTCCTCTGGGTTGCTTTTCCTCTGGGATGCTTTTGCACTGGGTTGCTTTTCTTCTGGGTTGCTTTTCCTCTGGGTTGCTTTTCCTCTGGGCTGGAAAGTTGTCTTGAACATTATGTATCACTATTATTTCTTTGTGTTGTACTTTTTATGTTAATCAGTTTTTGTTTCCATTTCTCAGCACTATCTGTTGTCTAATTATCTTCAATGTCTGTTACAGTGGTGTTGAACTTTTTCTGGTTTCACGTGGGAACAGTGAAACCATGAGTCTTTCCCTGCAACTTTTATAGCTGTTGGGGTAGTAAGCGATACTTCATTTGGTCCAGTCCATTTTATGTCTGTAGCCAATTTTCTATTGAAATTTTTTAAGTATACTATGTCTCCTGGTTTGATGTTGTGCAAATTGTAATCCAGGGGTACTGTTTGTTGTATCAAGCCCATTTCATGCAATTCTACTCTTCTTGTCTGTAAAGCTTGTATATATTTTGTTAATCAACAATCCCCACCTATCATGGCAATGTAAGCTGGTTTACAAGTCCTTCCTTGCCAAATTGCGTGTCCATATAGCATCTCAAATGG
This sequence comes from Monodelphis domestica, assembly GCF_027887165.1. Taxonomy (NCBI): domain Eukaryota; kingdom Metazoa; phylum Chordata; class Mammalia; order Didelphimorphia; family Didelphidae; genus Monodelphis; species Monodelphis domestica. The sequence goes on along the minus strand of NC_077234.1, from coordinate 166,634,452 downwards.
AGAGATGTGCAAATCTCCATTGGGTCATGTTCTAAGATGGAACAGAACTAATGGCAGAATGCTTGTCCATTTTTGGTGTGTTTCTGCACAAAATTTTCCTATCAATGTTTTAATGTCTTTATTTAATCTTTCCACTTGCCCTGAACTTTGGGGATGATATGGTGTGTGGTATGTTGCTTGTATTCCTAGATTTTTATAAATTTCATTTAATATTGACTGAGTAAAGTGACTTCCATGGTCTGAGTCCAATTTTGAGGGAATCCCAAATCTAGGTATGATTTCTTTTAATAGGATTTTGGCCACAAATGCTGCGTTGTTCTTTTTGGAAAGAAAAACTTCTGGCCATCTAGTCAGTCTGTCTATGATGACAAGGCAATATGTAAACCCTTTGTTTTTTTGGCATATTGATAAAATCTATCTGTATGCATTCAAATGGAGTATATGCTAAGGGACAGCCTCCTAAGCCTTTGGCTTATAAACTCCCTGATTGAACTGCATACACATTTTACATTTTTGACAAATTCTTATGGCATATGAGGATATTCCTGGTGCAGTCCAAAATCGTCTCACTGAATCGATCACAGCTTGTGTTTCACAGTGTCCTTGTGCATGTATTTCATTGCACACGTGATAAAATAAATTTTTAGGCAGGATGGGCTTGCCTAGTTGCAAAAAACATATTCCTCTTATTTGTTTTGCTCCTAAGTTCTTTATCCATGATTGAATTTCCTGCTCATTATAGGCATCAGTTAGATTGTCCTGTTCAATTATTGAGAAATTCAATACATGAAAAGGTCCTTCTCTAGCTCCAAATTTTGCTGTAATGTCAGCTCTATGGTTTCCTAAAGACACATGATCATTAGCCCCTGTGTGTGATCTACAATGGATTATTGCCACTTCCTTGGGAAGTTGTATAGCCTCAAGAAGTTGCATTATTAGTTTGGCATATGCGATCTCTTTACCTGCACTTGTCAAAAATCCTCTGTTTCCAAATTTCTACAGTGGCATGAATTACTGAAAATGCATACTGGGAATCTGTGTAAATATTGACCCATTTATCTTTACCGATTTGCAAAGCATTTAATAAAGCAACTAGCTCTGCCCCTTGAGCGCTCACATGCTTTGGTAAGGACGCATACCATAATGTCTCTGTTAGTGTTACTACTGCTGCTCCAGTATACCTTTCTCCATTAACTATCCTGCTCGAACCATCGGTATACATTTCAATGTCGGGTTGTTCCAGGGGAGTGTCTTTTAAATCATTTCTTGGCTTTTCTACTACTGATATTGTTTCTTGGCAAGTATGTATGGGTTCCCCTTCTAATGGCAGATCTGGAATCAAGGATGCCAGATTCAATAGTTGGCAACATTTTAAAGTGATGTTTTCATTGCTTAGTAACACACCTATTAGATCATATTTTAAACTTCAATGCCCAGATTGGGAAACACTAAGTCTGGAAGATTTAAGAAAAACTGCAACTTACATATTTTCAGATCATAAAGAAATGCTAGAGGAAAAGGATGAAATAATAAAAGACCTTAAAGCCAAGCTCAAGGAGGCAAATAGCTCAAGTTAATATAAAGAAATTGAAGAAATAAAAAATCTAGCCACTCTGCAATCATACAAACCCACAAGAAGAGCATGCCACTCCAGACAGGCTGAATAAGCTCCTCTCTCCTCCAACACCAGGCAGCAAGTCTCACCCGGCAGGAAGGAAGTGCTAGTCACAAGACCCCTTCCCCCATAAACAGTCAGTCTTCTTTCCTTTCCACAATAATAATAATAATTGATCAGTTACAGTGAGTTAAAAACAACTACATACTTTTCAATCATCAATTTTTACTCTAGAAGAACATAGATTTAGAACTGGGAGAACCTAAGAAGCCATCTAGTTCAACTTTCTGATATTACAAAAAGAGAAACTGAGTCTCAAGAAAAGAAGTGGCTTACTCAAGGTCATACAAATGAGTCACCATTTGGTCCTGACCCTCTGGGTCCAAATCTAGCACTCTTTCCTCTACATAATTATGCTGAAGCATTCCTCATCCCTCTATGAAACATACTTGAATGTGCCAATTGGCTTTGGTTAGTAGCACTTGGTTTTATTTTTATGAGTAAATTTATTTAGTAGTACTTTGTTATAAGAGTTCTACTGAGGATCAGTTGGTAGATAATTAAGAAGGCATGGCATAGAAGATCATATTTAGAGTTGGAAGAGTGATGTTAAAAGAATCAATAAAACATTTTCGTAAAGAGTTTCCTGTCATCTACAGATGTTAGTTTCAAATCTTATTAAACTTACAATTGTTTGTTAAATTGAATTGAAAGTAAGTCAAGTTTGACGGATCCCTCAGTGGCCAAAGTATTTTGCATGTAGGTGGATCTGATTGGCTATCATTGCTGAGAAACAACCAGGGATTTCACTAGCCCTGGAAATGCTCAGGGTTAAGACTGAAATTCACAGCAGATTCTCCATGTGATTTTAGGTTTGCACAGCATTTGAGACAGAGAAGCCAATCATTCATTCCCAAACTGTATGTCAGTTTCATGCCCAGAGCAAAGAGCTAAGAGGCCCAGGTGAGTCTCTGTAGCTCTCCAGTGGTTTGAAGCATAGGTTGTGGGTAAAGAAAGGGGATGAAGATGGGCTGGGACTAAGAAAGAGCCCCAGGATTTATTGAGTCAGCCTCCCTTGAAACATTTAAAGAACACTCCCATTTGAGGCCCAAAACATGACCCTGTCTTTGATGGGTAAATATTATATAGAAGAGATTCGTTTTAAGAAGAGTCTATTGGGAAGAGTGGACGGAGGACTTTGAATGAGAAGAGGCATGAGTTAGGATACCAGATAATTGATTATTGTTCTGTATGGCTTTGGGCAAGCCAATCTCTCTGAGTGTCTCAGTTTCCTTATCTATAAAATGAGAGATTAGAAAGGGCCCTTTAGGAAATATTGATCAGCCATTTGTAAAGTATAATTTAGTCTCTTGTAATAAAATATATTTTTACGAGGTTTATTAAGATTATTGGAAATCAAGGAAATAAGAAAATACAAAATAAGAAAAGCATATGCCTAGGGCACATTAGTCCATTCACAGTCACTTACTACATCTTGCATGCCAGGTAGAGAGACGCGTGTGCTTAGAAGAGGAAGAAGAGTGCCAAATAGGCATTAAAGCCAGTTTAAATACAAATTATGATCTCGCCCAGGTGGGAATCTCAGGTGAGATTATAGGGAATTCTGGGAAGTACCAAGGACTTTGGGGGATTGAAGTCTAGGGCTCAAATCTCCATTTTTACACATTGAGATTATATACTTAGAAAAGTAAAATGGGTTCCCTTGGAGGGAATCCTGGTATGCTTAACTTTATGGGTCTCAGTTTTTTCACCAATGAAAAAGAGAGGCTTGAACTCTATGGCCTCCAAGGTCCCTTCCAACCAGAAGCATTCTGCCAGTTGTTTAACAACTGACTTTCCAGGTGGTTAGGGTGATGGGTGGAAATGTACCCTTAACACATTTGTAAATTTAATCTGCATTATTATTATTATTCATCACTTTTTTATGTCTGAACAATCAACAAAACAATAAAGCATGCCCTGATTTGTAACATTTGCCAATTTCCAAGGTGTTAATGTTCTTAAGGAAAATGGAATAATTGGCTCTCCCAAGAGAGTTCAACTGGGCTCCGGCATATTCCTGCTTCCAACACTAAATCTATGATCATACAATATTTCACACAATCCTAAATTATGCTTTGATAGCAGATAAACATGGTCATTGTTGTTGTCTTATAGGTTTGAGTATGCTTTATTATAAGAATCCAAAGCATAGATATTTCAGTCCCTCATATTCTTTCTTACTATCTTCATACATCTTAGGGTAAATTGCAAAAGTTTACAAAAATTTCGACCACAAGAGACATTCAAGAGACATTCAAGTACTGTCATTCTGTTACATATCAGTTTTAGCCAACAACAGAATATGTTTTGTTTAATATGCAAATAGTTTAATATAAAATTTGTGTATATACACATTCATTTATGTGTCTCATTTACATTGTCTTCTATTACTCTACCCATAAATCTTTTTAATCACTATTATTTAATCAATCTAATTAATCACTGTGAATTTTCTGTGACCAATGCTACTTAGGAACTGAACTAAGTTTGATCCCAATCTCCCCAGAAATGGAAATAGGACAGGGGAAAATACTCAATTTAGACCTAAAGTCTTGAATTTAAATCTGTACTTTGTCTATTAACTACAACTTTGAACAAATCTCTTTACTATCTAGGTTCCCATTTCCTTGTCTATCATTCTAAATTTTTTTATTTACCTTCATTTCTAAAATTTATCTTTATTTAAAATAAAAGGATTCAATTATACAATCTCTGAGTTCCACACTGGTTCCAAACCAAAATTTCTTAACTTTTTTTTGTTCATTCGACCTTTCTGTCTAGTAAAGCCCATGGACTTCTTAGAATAATGTTTTGAAATAAGTAAAGGACATGCTAAAGTTCAGTTGGAGGCTAATGCAAACAAAGATGTCATTTTTTCCCATCTATGTTCATAGACCCCTTGAAATCCATTCACAAACTCCCAGATGACGGATCCTTGCCCTAGACTTATGAAAGTTGAGAAAAAGCAGAGGGGTGAGTTGGAAGGAGGGAAGTAAATAGCAATAGCCACCACAATAGCTAAGGCAAGAAGGAATTCCCAGAGAATGGGAAACACCAGTGGACTCTCAATTCCAAGTAGCCCAACCATGGCAAGAAGGTTCCTCAAATATTCAGGTGTACTTGGGCATTGCTTGCAAACCCACTACACAAGCCTTTGTGTTTACTTATCCAGATACCCTATTACAATGCAAATCTAATACTACTTGCTAGCAGTATTTGTTAGAAACTTACAGCCCTTGAACAAAAATGACCAAAATACATCAGTAGCATACATGACTGCTTATTAATGGAATAACCATTGCAGAGACATTTTTTTTTCCAATTTGGAGGCATAAAATTCTCTTTGGTTAAGATGTTGCCAAAAAAAGATACAAATATGAAAAACAAAAAAAAATATTATGACCAACAATAGCCACAAATTGGAGAGCTTAATACAACATCCCAAATGGCTAATTGAAGCAAGGCGGCTCATTCCTAGAAGCAGCAGCCTGATTTTCTGCATAATAGAGTAGTGCAGCTGGTAATAGCCATCGATGTAATAGAAAATCGGCTTCTCTCGCTCACAGACAAGAAATGGTCCCTAATGAAATTGCATTTTGGCCCTAATAGCATCCTCCTGAGAAAGTTCCCCTTGGGTTTTCAATTTGGATCCTAGGCATATTTACAGAGATCAAAGTAATGCCTTCTTTATATTAATTACATGAATTTGTACCTCAACAACATTAAGTGAAAAGCGGGTGTTGCCCCCGTGCCTTGATACAGCTGCACAGCAGACAGATCAAAGAACAGGATGCTGGTTGGAACACGTATTCCTCCTATATCAAGCCCCGGGCAACCCAAGACCGACGTGGAATGAGTGCAAAAGATCAGCGCCTAAAGTTGTTGTGACAGCTTAATTGTATTATAGTGCTCAGATAATTCCCATTTATTTGGCTTTTTCTCCAGAGCAAATGCTGGCCCACAAGCACGGCTATTACCAGGAGAATTGAGATTCACAACTTTGATGCCTCTTCTCCGCTCTCAGTAATATCTGACATGCTCAACAGTCCTGGTAATTGTTCCACACTGATCGGGCCTTTACCCTTGCCTTCGGCATGCTGAGGCTTCACATCAGCTCACTAATTGCAATTAAAATCTGCCACGTGAATGGAAGAGAATAACATAAATTAATCAGTACATTAGCAGAATTGCATTTAAATGTTCAAATGTGCGTGCAACATAGTGGGACATTTTAAATTATAAAGCAAAGTGCTTCATTACGGATGGCGATATTTTAATGAGAAAATGCGATGTTTGGTTAAGAGTAGAGGATAGAAGCTCCCTTAAAATTAGCATCTAAGATGCATTTTCTTTTTTTAAAAAAAAGTTGTGGTATATGTCATTCCTGCATGTCAATTTGGAATAATTGCCTGGAGCTGTGGTAACAATTGAGCATCTCATTCTCTGAAGAATTAATAATTTCAGCTGTACTAACTAGCACTTTATGTAGATTGTCAGATAAATCACAGCAATAAATACAAGCTTTAGAAGAACAGAACAGTGTGTGTATCTTTAATTTATTCTAGCATCAATGCATGCTGTCGAATAACACTAAGGGATATGAAAAATTAAAAGCGCCAGGCAAAAAGAGGAGGAAATCTGTTTTCTAGGCACTGAGAGGCAGACTCATGAGGAAAGGACCCTGTCCAATTTCACAAAGACCTCTAATGTGAAATCTCTATGCCACATGGAAACATAAAAGGGGAATGAAACGTCTCTGAGTGCACTAGTAAGCTCAGTTTCAAACACAGAGAGGGAAAGTCTGGTAGCCACCAAATATTCTGGAGTTTAGAAAGTTTGATGAGCGTGTTGTCCATAAAACCCCTAACACACATGTTCGCATATTTAGATTGAACACTTTAAGGAGCCATGTTGCAACTCTTTATTGTTTTTAATCTACTGTATCCCTCATTTTGTGGTTTTAACAATAAAGACAGAAATACACACACGCAAAGTTCTTTTCCCTGAAATACTCAGAATGGTATTGGATCTACTCTTGAGAGTTGGAAGAAGTCCTTAAAGGGGCTTAAATTTTTCTTTTAGACTTTGAATTATTGTCTCCTAGGTATTGCTGCCCAGTAAGCCAGTGCTGATGTAATGAATAGTTTGGGAGAACAATCGTCTTCCCTGGGTGTTTTTCCTGAATAGAAAAGATAGAGGGAGCCTTAGAACCACATTCTCAAACAAGAGCCCATTAACCTAGTCCTAGAACAGTCCTTAGCAGAGGGTGCTGGCCCCTAACAATCAAACCTGTTCAGATTCGTTCCCTGACTCCTTCCAGCCACCCATGGCTACCAAGCCAATGGCTGGAGAGCTCCATTTTCTTGGAATACAATAAAAAGATGTGATTGCTTTATGTCAGTACCTAAAGCTTTGACCCAAAGAAAAATATACAGACTAACAAAAGACCGTTTGAGGAAGGAATCCAAGACACTGTAAATATGGGTTCCCTTGAGTTACCAAGTGCTCCATGTGCCACGAGCTATGGTTTTATAATTTCTCCTGTACACATTTACCCCAATGGACTGCAAAATGGGATAGACCAGATTACCAGCACTGGTTCATACAGCCGGAGCCCAGTTACTTCTTCAAGAGCAGCTGATGAGATTTCTAATTCCAACTAGGCTTCACGTAAAGGGTATTTCAGTCTTCCAGTTATTTGTACCTCTCTCTAAAAAAGACTCTAGTCGAGGCTCTTTTTTCAGTCGCCAAAATTCCATTGGTAATTCTATATCAATATTGCTTTAGTACTCACTGCTCTTCTAAAAATCACAAGACTAAATGGGGGGAAAAAAAGAAAAAAAGGAGAAAAAAAGAAAAAAAATTACAAGACTGATCCATTTATACCTCTGATTCCTGAAGAAGGAATTCTATTAAAACAGTGTGAAACAAACCAATTCCTAAAGAAAAACCTGGTATCGTCTCCCTGTCCCTGACAGAGTCCCATCTGAGATTCCTCATAGACTTCCTCTTAGACAGATGTCTCATTGAGGCATGTAGTGGTGCTACTGTTCTGCTTCAGCTAATTCCAACCAACCTCCTTTTGCTAAAGATTGATCCATGGCTTAGCAACTCGTCAATTAAAAGAGTTAATGTTTACTATTCTATGAAACTAAGATATGATAAAAAATAAAAGTAACCCAACAATAGCACAAAAATGTTAAATAAACAGAATTTAACAGGTGGCTTAGCTGTGATTGCAGTTGTAGCAGAATAAAACATGCAAGTCCAACAATCATTTTGGTTCTAAATAGGCAGTGAAATTCATTATTTACTAGTAATGGCTGAAAACAGCCATATGAAACCTAGAATTTTTCTAAAATATGACTTTTAAAACACATCCCAAAGGTAAGCTGGACCTGGACTCTCAGATCTTGGGGAGTTCCCAAAGTGACATCCCGGCTGTAGAACTGCATTGACATTAAGCCTAAAATCTAATCAGTGTTATCATTGAACAAAGAATCTTTAAAACATAAGGAAACAGCTTAATAAGAAAAGAAAGTCTAGATTTAGAGGAAAATACACATACTTGCCCTCTCATAAAAGAATACGATTAAATCATGCAGTTCCTTATAGGATTCAAGAATGAACATTTATCTTTTAAAGTTATTATGTATTCACTTGTTTGATCTGGGCAGCATATTATAAAAGAAAGAATTAGACTTGGAATCCAGTGACTTACCATTGACACTAGCTGTGTGACCACAAGCAAGTGATTTCATTTATGTTTCATAAAGGCAGGAACATCACACAACCTCCTTGGGTGCATAGACTATTTCATTTTTGTCTTTTTAGCTCCAGTGCCTAATACAGGTCCTGGTATATACTTGATGCTTTGGTGCTTATTGATTGATGGATTGGTTTAAATTCTCTAAGTCTCAGTTTCTTCCAATTGCAAACTGAGGATAATAACTTTAGTGAGACCTTACCACTGATATATGGGACTAACTTCACTGATCTGGTTTGTAATCCAAGATTGATTGTAATGGAAGCAACATTAACCAAGGGAAATTTTAACATGGATCGGATTCTTAACCACAGAGGAAGTAGTGACTGGTGGAAATCATGGATTCTAGTAGAGAAGGGACTACTCTATCTTAAAATTTGGGATAGAGGAAGAAAGGGGAAATGCTCGAGTTCAGAAGAGTTGACTTCAAAAGATTCAAAAGATTTCAAGAGAAAGTGTATGTAAATCCTACAGGGAAAGTCAATGTAGAAGACGTGGAAAAATAGGGGAAGAATTCTGAAGTCAAAAACAGGAAACAAGGAAGAAAAGAGAGAGTTATCTGAAGCAACAAATGTAGATGCATGTAAACATTGCAAATGAGATGATAATAACTGATGATAAAAATAAGCTAAAACCTTTGAACTCTCGGCTTGCTTGTTTTCTCTGCCAAAAAAGGAATAATTTGGGGGACTGGAAAGGATAGAATAAACATGACTAGTAGGAGTCAAGACTGTTGGATAGTGAGCAAAGTCTTAAAGCCAAGAAACCCTGGATTGTGTCCCCCAATGCACAACCTGGCTGTGCAATCTTAGGCAATTAATTCACTTAATCTCTTGTTACTCTAATACCTCTTGAAGCCTAAAACATGCAGAAAAGGAGGTCCTGACTTTAATTGATAGTGAGAATTTCCTCATCTGGGCTTCCCTAAACCAAGGAAATCACTATCCAAACCCTATCTGCTTCTGGGTATTGATACCCAAAATAAGTAAGGAGATAAGAGGGAGCTTCCCTTGATGAATACAAGGACCCTACCCAGATATTCTACATTCCCTAGAACCAAAGCATGTGATTGCTAAGATATCAGTCAAATTTGGAAGACTGCAGAGAATGGGAAAGGTAATGCAGGATGAGAAGAGTAGATTCTCCAGAGAGAGACAGACAGACAGACAGACAGACAGGAGGGAGGGAGAGAAAGAGAGAGAGATTGAGAGAGACAAAGAGACTGAGATAATGGAATGTGGAAATTACAGACTCATGAATTTAACTCTGATTCCTAACAAAATTCTAGAATGTAGTATTTTTCTAAATGGTTACTAAGCATTTAGAAAAAGGAAAAAGAAATTGGTAAATTAGGAGAATACTATAAATTCAGGCTACCTAGATTGTAAAACTCTTTTCTTGTGGGAAGGATAGAGATATGAGCTAGACTATAGAACAATTGGATAGGTTTGGACAGGATTGTATTGTCAGATCCAAAGAACAGTCAATAATGATAGTTCAGCATCCACATAGAATGTGGTAAAGTATTCTATGCATTTATGCTTGGCCCAGTACTGTTTAACATTTGTATTCAGGCTATGAATAAAGGCATAAATGGCATGCTTATCAAATTTCAAGTGACACAAAGCTGGGAGGACCAGCTAACAGAGTGAATTACAGAATCAGGATTAATAAGATTTTGAAAATCTATGACATGGGGATAAATGGAAGAATATAAAACTTAATAAGGATGAAGTCTTACACATGGATTCGAGAATTGGCTTAACAAGGAAAATATAGGAAAAATCGTGGTTAGGGAGCAGTTTACTTTCGAAAGATCTTTGGGTTTTAGTAAACCAAAATGCTTTTTAAAATGAATAAAGTCTTGGTCTGCAGAGAAGCCTAGCTTCCAGGAGTAAGGGGATGATAGTCCTGCAAAGAACAGAGCACTGAGGAGGCTGGGAAGTAGAGACATGTAGAGAGATGTCATTAAAGATACCAGACTTTCATTATGGCTTAATAGTTCTCACTTGTATGCAAGTCACTTTCAGTCATCAGCTACACTGTCTACCAGCTACACCTGAGCAATCCTCCACTTGAAACCTGGTTGAGCCTTGTTTAGGAAAAGAACAAGGTAAGTGAGATGATTTTCTTCCTCCTTAATCTTGGAGTAGGGTGAGAATTGCCCCCCTGTAGGACTGAATGAGAACTTGAGCTTCCAATCTGACATGATTAGGAATTTATTTTTCTTATTAATAAAATAAGAATGTTTAATATTTTAAATTACTTCAATAAAGAGATAATTAATAATTAACTTAAGCACATTTAAATATACTTAAAATAAAATAATAAAGCATATTAATGTGTTTCAGTTTTGCATTACATTTACAAATTACTTCCATTCCGTGAGAGGTCTCTTTTCTTGTAACCAAATAAAACAAGTATAATTAATAATACAGTGGGCTCCTCTGAAAGTGCATGCAACATTCCACATCTGTAGCAACTCTTCACCTTTTTAAAAAATTTAATTTAAATTTTTTTAAATCTTCCACTTTCAACCTATTGACAAAAAGAGGAGAAAACAAATTTTATAACAAATATGCATAGTCAAGCAAAATAAATTCCCTAATACTTATAGACAATATATATATATATATATGTATATATATATGCAACATTCGGCACCCTAAATCAATATCTTCTGTATAAAGAAAGTATAGCATGTTTCAGTATCAATCTTTTGGAATCATGAATGGCTAGGAATTTAAAAGGGCAGAAACACATTCTTAGAGAATAATTGTTAGAAAGCTTAACATAGTTAGACCCTGATTAGTAGGAATAATGAATTCCCTGAAGTGGTGGCATTATTTGTATTCTCATAGCCAATTTCCCTTGGGCTAGAACCAATTACCATATTTTACATAATTATAACTTCGAATAGTGCTAATTCAGATAAATTAGACCATTGGGGTGGGGGGTGGAAGAGCACTAAGAGGGACCTGGTTGCACTTGGATGCCAGACAGTTACAACAGGTCCCTAACCCAGAGGAAATTGGAATAGGTGAAGAGAGAGTGCTAGATTTTCTGGTGGTATCCATGAATGCAGACCCTGATTCCAAAGGAATTCTGACAACCCCTTTGCTGTGCCTAATCTACTTGCTTACCTTAAGATGGATGCATTTGAAAAAGGGTTTTATTTTCCTTTGCTTTTCTCAATATAAAATCCCATATGCCCCTAACATTCAAAACCAGTACGTGAGCCAATCGGGTTTCCTGGGATTCAGATCCTTAGATGTATTATCCATTTCTCCCATACTGGGCCAACATGGGAACCCAGAGTTGGCATTTAGACGTATTTTGCCTTAGGATCATAGTTCTAGAGCTGGACAGGGCCTCAGAGGTCATTTATCCCAACCCTCATATTTTATAGGTGAGGACCAGAGAGCTTAGATGACTTCCTCAACACTAAAGACAAGGCTTTAACTCTGGTCTCATAATTCCAAGTGCATTGCTTTCTCCACTATAGCATGCCACCATTTTGTATAAGAAAATGCATCCACTAAATCTGTTTGTATATTATCAGTGAACTTGGTAATTAGACCACCTGAGTGTGATTTAGTTTCTATTCCTTGAGATACAAGGAGTTAGCAAAATTCCTGAATCCAAGTAGTTCACATCTTATATCCTAAGGTTTCCCTATGGAATAAATCAGTCATAGTGATAATCACATGTCAAGGTCTGAGGGACCATCAGAGACCATCTAGTGTAACTGTATGGATGTGAACCTAAAACACCTTTGACAAATTGTCATCCAATCTTCACTTGCCCCAGTGACCAACAACATACAAACTCCTGAAAAAATCCCATTGTGGACGTTTAGATAGCTCTAACTGCTAGAAAATCAGCTAAGTGGTGCAGTGGATAGCGTGTCAGACTTGGAGCCAGAAGGACTCTTCTTTGTGAGTTCAAATCTGACCTCAGACACTTACCAGCCTTGTGGTCCTGTGTGAGTCATTTAAACCTGTTTGTCTCAGTGTCCTCGACTATAAAATGAACTGCAGAAGGAAAATGGCAAACCATTCTAGTATCTTTTCCAAGAAAACCCCAAATGGGACCACGGAGTCTGACACAATTGGAAAATAATGAACAGAAACAAATTGTTAGAAGGTTGGGTTTTTTTTCTTACATTAAGTCTAAATCAACATCTTTTCAATTTCACAGAGGACCTTAGACTATAAGAACAGAAAATTATATATTCTATCAACCACAAGCTATAATAGATGGTTCCATTTAACCTTTTTCTTTTAAGGGAAGGTGTGTAGGTGGTAGAAGGGGGAAGCTGGTAGTCAAAAGAAATTTTATTAATAGAAAATAAAGTTCATTGTATTCAAACCTTTTAAATATACACATAAGGAAACTGAGGCACAAAGAGATTAATTGGGTTATACCTCACTCCCTACAAATATTTGATTTTGTATATAACCTGGATTTGTTTGTAGATATTTTAAATGTCCTATTTCCCCAATGCCTGGCTCCCACCCATCAAGGGAATGTGAACCTCTGGAGTCAAATAAAAAATTACATTTGCTTTTACATCCGTAACTTTTGGCACAATGCCTAACACATAATAGGCACTTAATAAAAGTATTTAAATACTTTATAAATACTTTATAAAAGTATTTTTATTATTTAAAAAAGTATTTTTTAATTTATTTGATTAATAAGATTAACCCAGGTCACTGTAAGTAGCAAAACCAGGATTCAAGCTCATATCTTCTAACTCCAAATAACAGTGTTGTTTCTTCCACAGTATACTGTGCTGTTTCTCCAGTTAATGCTTCTAATTCTTCCCTCTAAGACTAAGTCAAACAAATCTAATCTCAGCCCTTCAAAGACTTGAAGATAGTTATTATCAAAGAAAATGTGTCCCTCAGCTGGGGAACGGATGAACAAAGTGTGGTACATGTTGGTAATGGAATGCTATTGCACTATAAGAAATGATATAAGCTAGATGATTTCAGAAAAAGCTGGAAGAATGTGTAGGAATGGATACAGAGCAAAGTGAGCAGAACTGGGAGAACCTTGTACACATTAACAGCCATACCGGATGATGATTATCTGTAAAAACTTGACTGCTCTCAGCAATGCAATGATCTGGTACAATCCTGAAAGATTTATGATGGGGAATGCTCTCCACCTCCAGAGAAAGAACTGTTGGAGTCATCTTTAACTTCAGTATATCTGGTTTTATTTGGGGGTTTTGGTTATGTATGAGTTTGCTCTTACAACAATGACCAGTATGGAAGTATATTTAACATGACAATAAAAACTGGGAGAAAAAAAGGATAATTCGTCATGGTAGAAAGAGTGCTGGATTCGAAATGTGACCTTCTCTAGGTATTAGTTTTCTCATCTATAAAATGAAGGGTTAAACTAGGCAATCTCTACAGAACCTTTCGATTCTATATCTAATAGCCTCCTAGTTCTTCTTTTTTCCACAATCAATTTTAAAAGACTTTTAGACTAATGATATCAATCTTATTCTATCCTAATCTATTTATAAAACATTTCCAGCAAACAAAATGACCATTTTATTCACACAGTTTTTTCAAACTCTGCATTAATTATATTGTGGTACATTATTATCTCTAAGAATAGCCAGTAGTCTAACTAAAATGAACTGAACTGAAGGAACGCAATGACTGCTGCATGTATATAATCTTGGAATTTGGTCATATTCCGTCATCTGTGCTTGATACTGTTACATCATATCCCCAAAGGGCTATAATTGTTATAAGATCCATTTATCATCAAAGGGAAGAAATAATCTAGAGCAAAGACAAAATAAGTCAGAGCAAAATTGAAAAGAAAGTTAAGTTCTAGCCAGGTGTATCTTTCCCTCGTCTTTCTATTTGAGACATTTTACCACATATAATAAAAATAATGGTAGTTGGGGCTATGACCTTCAGTTCACAAAGCTCTAGATGACTTTAGCCATAGTAGAAGTTAGAAGGACTGCAACTATAGAACAGATATGTATGTCCTCTCTGGGCAGCCAAAAGTCCAAAACAAGGCTTTCTTAGAACTACAGGCAAGACTCACATTACTGCTGGAAGCCTCAAGGCGCACTAAGACATTCTGTTTGACCTTGCTGCCTTAAAACTATTCTTTACACCTGGTCTGATAACAGAACTAAGGAAAAATACCATTCAATTCCATGTTGTTTCTATGAATGATTTATAAAGTAAGAGAGGGTCAGCTAAAGTAATCACACTCTAGAGAGGAGCTGAGAATGGAAAACTGAGCTGGACACTGCAGGGATAGTAGACCAAGAAACAGAGAATACATAGCAGTGACAGCAGCTACATCAAAAGAGGAATGAGCAGACCAAGAGCAAGAACCAGATGAGTGATATCCAGGACGTGATATAGACACTAAGGCAGAACTAGACATTAGGAACAGCATTGCTGAACCTCTGTGGGGAAAGGGCTCCATAGTCAAGGGATTTTCTACTTGGGTTCCTATTTTTTGCTTTTACTCCTGTCTATATTAAAATCCTGCTTTATTCAATTGTTGTGTAAGCCTCACTGCTTGCAGAAGTAGCAGCAAGAGTTAGGAGAAAGGCACTTAGAAAGAAAGAGATTCTTTTCTTCCCAGGGACTCTGGGATGATTGCTGAGCTATTACTGATATTACTGAGGAGCTACAAGTACCAAATATGATCTGCATGAACTCAGAGGTGAGGTGCTAGCCAACATATAAAATAATACTTTGTATTTGCATAATTTTTACAGTTTTCAAAGTATTTCCATATCCATTAAATTATTTGATTCCCAAGCCGGTACAGAAGCAGAGAGGGGTACTGCATTTTTCCTGTCTTGACATGCTTGGCTCCATTTTTAAAGCAGGACAAAGGTAAACCCAAATGTGAATGTGAACATGACAAATGGATTTAAAGTGAAATGGAAAATTGTTTAAAGATGGAGTCACTCGTGCCAAGATAAGGAAAATAAAGGGAATCTCTCTCTTGGTCTCCATGCTAAAAGATCACTGGTATGCATGCCCAGAGCAGAGCTGGCAAGTGCTAGAAGCTTAGGAAACCTCGAAATGAAGTATGTTGGGGAGGAAGAGAACAATCAAAGATCAATGATCTAAAGATGTTAAATCAAAACTTAAAACCTATAGCAGGTTCATACCATACCAAGATTTAGATACTCAGACTGGTAGGAGGACTGCTCATGGCACAAAGGTCCATTAAATGTGGAGCTAGCCCACTTATAGCAGCCAAATGTACAATTTTCCTCCCTCCCTTCTTTCTTTCTTTCTTTTCTTTCTTTTCATCATCAGTAAGATTGGTATACATACATATTTCTATGGTTTGACAGATTGTCTGAGCTGAAAAAGAGTTTGGAAAGAAAGAAATGAAGGAAGGAAGGAAGGAAGGAAGGAAGGAAGGAAGGAAGGAAGGAAGGAAGGAAGGAAGGAAGGAAGGAAGGAAGGAAGGAAGGAAGGAGGGAAGGAGGGAAGGAAGGAGGGAAGAGAAAGGAAGAGAAGGAAGAGAAAGGAAGAGAAGGAAAAGGAGGGGGAAAGTTTCAAGATGAATGAGAAATTGGAAATAATAACAAGAATGAGGAACAGTAGATGGGAACAGGAAAGGCAAGCAAATTAAAGTTTTATTTTAAGCTCTCCACAAAATTAAAAATATCTGCAACCTAGAATATCTTTGAAGCATAAAGGGAATGTTGATTATTTTCTTTACCTTTCTTTACCAACATCTTTTCCCACTTTCCCTCTAGGATTAGTTAGTCAAAATGAATAACTGATCCCCTGCCCTGAAAGTCTTTACACTGGAATTATATAGCTTAAAGAGAAGAGACAGGTAGGCAGGACAAAGTTGGTAATTAACCAATGGAGACCAAGTAAACAGCAAAATCAGATAAATTCAACCAACAAATCCTCTATTTCATCAATGTGGATGTTAAATGACTGAATTTTCTAAGCTGTCAGAGTCAGCAAGAATAGAAATTAAGTGTTCAATGAATATTTTTGAGGATTTCTAGACAAAGTTCGAACAAAATGGACCTTAAATATATGTGAAATCCCCAAAATGACAATATCAAGAGTTTGCATTAAAATTTATTTAAATGCTATAACAAAGAAGATAGCCACAGCCTTTAATTCACTTATAGAAAACTTCTGGAACGTTGCTTTGACATGTGTATTCACATCCACATTCACATCTTCAAATAATTTTTGTTTGTTTTTATTTTTGTTTTTTACTGATTACTTTCCCAAGAATTTATTATAGAATTTAAGATCCTGTTGGAAGAAGGGAAATGTGGCCCCTATCAGATGTTTGGAAAGTAGAAAAGTGATACAGAAAAGAAAAAGAGAATGAAAAGTACAACTGTGCCCTTAGAGCTAAAAAGTAAGTTTGAGGCTCTTCATGAAGAGCTCCCCCTTCTAGATGCTCTGAGGCTAATTATCTCTCAAAGAATAGTATGGTACAGTTGCAGGAACTATAGGAGGGAAAATCTTCCAGTAAAGGTCAGAGGAAGAATCAAAGAGTAGTGGTAGTTGGTGACTACTGTTCAGGGACTCTGAGGCGGCTATTTTTCAAGTTGATAGCAACCATAAAGTGGACTATTTCTTTCCTGGTCAAAAACATACTTCTATCTAAAACATACCAGAGAACTGCCCAAGACATTGAAACAGATGACTATTGTTCACTTTTGTTAATTTGTGTAGGCAAAAATGATATTCCCAAGAGGTATCAGGATTTTGAAGTCTTGTACAAGAAATTAAAGATCTTGGAGGCATAGACAGTGTTGTTTTCCCTGTTCATTGAAGGAAGGTGAGTCAGAAGAGAAAATTTTATTTGGGAAATGAACAACCATCTAAGCAGGTAGTATATAGAAGCAATATTTTAATTTTTGGACCAGGGCTTAAAATATAAGAATGACAAAGCTGAGGCCAGGGATGGAATATATCTAATGAAGGGGGATAAGAAAATATTTGTCAGGTGTCTTGAAAATCGAATTTTTTTTAAACCCTTACCTTCCATCTTGGAGTCAATACTGTGTATTGGCTCCAAGGCAGAAGAGTGGTAAGGGCTAGGCAATGGGGGTCAAGTGACTTGCCCAGGGTCACACAGCTGGGAAGTGTCTGAGGCCAGATTTGAACCTAGGACCTCCCATCTCTAGGCCTGGTTCTCAATCCACTGAGGTACCCAGCTGTCCCAAAAATCTAATTTAAAAGACTTTAAAACAAAAAAGGATAGGCAAAGGAGAAGACCACCTGTATATACCAATCATGATAACAGGAATTCTTACCCTTTGAGGTAAAGCAATCTGGAAAAGCCTGTGGAGTCCTCAGAATGATGTTTTTAAATATATAAAATAAAGAGGATGATAAAGTAAACCATTTATGCTGAGAAGCAGCTATCAAAAAAAATTTTAGAAAATTTTATTTAGTCAATTTAGAATATTATTCCTTGGTTACAAGAATCATATTCTTTCTCTCCCTCCCCTTCCCCCACCCTTCCCATAGCTGACACACAATTTCATTGGGTATTACTTCTGTCCTTGATCAGAACCCATTTCCATGTTGTTGGTGTTTGCATTTGCATGTTCATTCAGAGTCTACATCCCCAGCCATGTCCCCTCGACCTATGTAGTCAAGCGGTTGTTTTTCTTCTGTGTTTCTACTCCCACAGTTATTCCTCTGAATGTGGATAGTGTTCTTTCTCGTAGATCCTTCCAAGTTGTTCAGGATCACTGCATTGCCACTAATGGAAAAGTCCATTACATTCGATTATACCACAGTGTCTCAGTCTCTGTGTACAATGTTTTCCTGGTTCTGCTCCTTTCCCTCTGCATCACTTCCTGGAGGTTGTTCCAGTCTCCATGGAATTCCTCCACTTTATTATTCCTTTGAGCACAATAGTATTCCATCAACAACATGCACCACAATTTATTCAGCCATTCCCCAATTGAAGGGCATCCCCTCATTTTCCAGTTTTTTGCCACCACAAAGAGCGCAGCTATGAATAGTCTTGTACAAGTCTTTTTCCTTATTATCTCTTTGGGGTACAAGCCCAGCAGTGCTATGGCTGGATCAAAAGGCAGACAGTCTTTTAGCACCCTTTGGGCATAGTTCCAAATTGCCCTCCAGAATGGTTGGATCAATTCACAACCCCATCAGCAATGAATTAGTGTCCCCACTTTGCCACCTCCCCTCCAGCATTCATTATTTTCCTTTGCTGTCATGTTAGCCAATCTGCTAGGTGTGAGGTGATACCTCAGAGTTGTTTTGATTTGCATTTCTCTGATTATAAGGGATTTATAACACTTTTTCATGTGCTTATTAATAGTTTTGATTTCTTTATCTGAAAACCGCCTATTCATATCCCTTGCCCATTTATCAATTGGAAAATGGCTTGATTTTTTTTGTACAATTGATTTAGCTCTTTATAAATCTGAGTAATTAGACCTTTGTCAGAGGTTTTTGTTATGATTATCTTTCCCCAATTTGTTGCTTCCCTTCTAATTTTGGTTGCATTGGTTTTGTTTGTACAAAACCTTTTTAATTTAATGGAATCAAAATTATTGAGTTTACATTTTGTGATTTTTTTCTAGCTCTTGCTTGGTTTTAAAGTCTTTCCTTTCCCAAAGATCTGGCATGTATACTATTCTGTGTTCGCCTAATCTGCTTATAGTTTCCTTCTTTATATTCAAGTCATTCACCCATTCTGAGTTTATAAAAAATAATTGGTTCTAAATGATTATTCTCTTACAAAAAAAGTTATCATTATGGAAATATGTTTTGCATGATAATACATGTATAACCCAGATCGAATTGCTTGCCATCTCTGGCAGGGGTTAGAGGAGGAAGGGAGACAATTTGTATCATATAACTTGGGAAATTTTATGTGGAAATTTGTTATTATATGTAATTGGTAAAACAAAATATCTTTATAAGACAAATTTTAAAAAACAAGTTCATGGATCCAAGCTGAAGAATATCTTCAATAATGAAAGAATAGGGGGCAGTTGGATGGTTCAGTGAATTGAGAGCCAGGTCTAGAGACAGGAGGTCCTAGGTTCAAATCTGACCTCAGACATTTCTTGGCTGTGTGACCCTGAACAAGTTACTTAACCCCTATTGCCTAACCCTTACCACTCTTCTGGCTTGGCACACAATACGCAATACAAAAGTATTGATTCTAAGATCAAAATTAAGGGTTTAAAAAATAAAATAAAGAAAAGTACCACTCAAAACATCCATAAATTCACAGAAGATAAAATCCTCCCAAAAAAGAACCAACAGTAAAATTAAACAAATTTCCATGTGCAAAGACACAAAATTAGGTAACAAACAAGAAGCATTAAAGAGTCTAAAGAAAGAAAACTCAAATCAATCAATGAGTCTTGGAAAGGAATTCTATGACTGGAATATGATCTTGAAGAGTAAAGTTTATTTAAAAGAAACAGAATAAGTAAAGAGGGGTGATGTTGGGGTAGATTACAATTGTGTATATATGTATTTTTTATTTATTTTCCCAATTGCATATAATGATAACTTTCAACATATGTTGTCTAAAATTATAAGATCCAAATTATCTCCCTCCCTTTCTTCCTTCCACCCTCTAGGACATGGTAAGCAATTTGATAGTAGTTATACATGTATTATCATGCAAAACATGCTCTCATGTTGGTCATTGTGGTAAGAGAATACTCAAATAAAATCAAAATCCCCAAATAAAACCATAAACTAACATGAAAAATAGTATCTTTGGATCTTCAGCTGACTCAGTTCTTTCTCTGGAGGTGGATAGTAATATTTGTCATAAGTCCTTCAGAATTGTCCGAGATCATTGTATTGCTGAGAGTAGCTAAGTCTTTCACAGTTGTGTACAAGGTTCTTCCAGTTATGCTTATTTCATTCTGTATCAGTTCACATAGATCTTTCTAGCTTTTTCTTAAATCTTCCTGCTAATCATTTCTTATAGCACAATAGTATTCCATCACCAATATATACCACAATTTGTTCAGCCCAGTTGATGGACATCCCTCAATTTCTATTTTTTTGCTACTACAAAAAGAAATAGTATAAACATTTTTGTACAAGTAAGTCCTTTCCTCTTTTTTATGATCTCTTTGGTATACAGACCCAGTACTAGTAGTATGGGATCAAAGGCTATGCACAATTTTGGTTACAACTATATATTAAAAGAGTGTATATTATGTGAGAAAATCTAGGCACCATAACCAGAAAGTATAATATACAGTCGTTGAGTAAAGACCAAATAGAGAGAAAAACAAGTGCTTTAGCAATTAGGATACTCTACCTGGACAAAAACAATATAAATAAAAGAGGAGTTGGAAAAAAACACCAGAAGCCTGGCACGGTGGAATGACATAGTAATGATAGGAGGCTTCGATAAGCCAGACATCTGCTTGAGTTCTCTGCCTACCAAAAGCTCTTGCCTTGCCTAAATGATAATTTTATTCTTGAAAGGGCAGGAAAATTCTATACTGGATCTGATCCTCACTAACAAAGAGAAAGTAGCTGCTGGGATGGAAATGATGGGAATTCTGAGAAGTAGTAATCATTCTACCTTAAAATTTGTGATAAAGAAGGAGAGAAAAGCCAGGTACAGTCAGGTCTGCATCCTAGACATGGAAAAAGCAGATTTCAAAAAGTTGTGAAGAAAGAATTCCATGAACTAAAATTCTACCGGGGGGGGGGGGGGGGGGGGGACAACAGAGAAGGGACAAGAGACGTTAAATTAAAAAATGAAGTCCTGAAAGCTTCCTTGTTTTTTCATTGCTTTTGCCTGTTTTCTTTCCCATTAGAGTGTGTGCTCTTTTAGAGCAGGAACTGCCTTTTTTGCCTTTCTGTATAGCCTCAATACTTAGCTCAGATCCTAACCCAAAACAGGCACTTAATAAATGATTGTTGAATGATTGACTGAAAAACCTCATGTGATTTTGGAACACATTAATAATGAAAGTTTAGCTCCCCAAAATAACAAGACAATCAAGATCATCCCTCTGTATTAAACCCAGCCAAACTATATCTGAAGTATGTTCAATTTTAGGCTTCTCTGATTGAGAAGTACATTAAAAGGCTGGATCATGTCCAGAGGAGGTCAACTAGGATGGTAAAGGGTCTTACATTTATACTATATGAGGATAGGTCAAAGGAACTGGGAAGATTTAGACTGAAGATGATTAGGCTCCAGATGGATATAAGCAAGCTAGGCAACTATCCTGTCCCACATTTAACAAGTTCCTTGCCCTGCTCTCCTGTTCCCTAAATCACTGCCACTACCACCAGTCAACAACCCTTCTTTTGAAGTTCAAAATATCCAGCTGTATCACCCTATCTGCATCCTGGTTATTATGATCTACAGTCCTTCAGATCACTCTCCCTCTTTTCTCAATGTATGTTTAATTTAAATTTTGTTATTGGCTTTGTTTTCTCTCCATCTCAACCTTTTCTTCTTGCTGACTATTTCAGTATTCACATAGATGTTTCTCTAACACTCTAGTATCCATAATCCTCCTAAATTCCAACAAACTTAATTCTACATTGGACACCCAAAGAGGTTATCACATCTTGGGACATCACTCTCATCCCAATCCTTTCCACTTCCATGATGTTGCTTTATGAAATTTCTCACTTTTGATTATGGCTTTTTGTCCTCTTATAATCATTGCCTTTACCTAAACATATTATTTCTCCTCACTAAAACCTTTTAGGGGTTTCACTGGCCCTCAGAGCAGCAAGGCAATCTTTTGTTCTATTCTAATCAATTCCTTATTTCAGTTCCCACATGAGCTTTTTGAAATATTTTCTATTCTAAAACCTTTGCCTCCCTTTCTAACATCAAAAGACAACTCTTTACTGAGAAAAAATTATTGCTATTTTATATGATTTCCCCTTTCCCCTTCTATTTATTTTCAAATTCCTTAACATTATCCCCCAATCTATCCTCCTTTTCCCCATTCTCTGACAATGTGATGGCTCTTCTTTGTGAGACCAATCCCTCTCCCTATGACCTTGATCCTATCTTTTCCAGAAAATTGTAAAAGAAATCACTCCCTTGCTTTCTCTGACCTTCAAACTCTCCCTACCTACCAGTTCCTTTCTAATTACCTTCATATATGCCCAAATTTCCCCCATCATTTAAAAAACTTTTAACAGACCTTACCATCATCTTTAACCATAATCCTTTCCTGCTTTTCTCTGCCACATATCTAGAAAAAGATGTTTACAGTTGCTGTAGTTGCTTCTTTTCTCTTGTTCTTTATCATTTGGGAAACAGCCTTCTGAATTTACACCTCAGCCAAAGTTACCAATGATCCCTTAAATGTCAAATCTGATGGTCTTTTTGGGGTACTCATTTCTTGACCTCTCAGTTGCAATTGATAATGTTGACTACCTTCTCCTACTTAATACTTTCTCTTCTTTGGACTTTTGTGACACTGTTCTTGGATTTTTCTCCAACTTGTGTAACTTCTTCTCTTCTTTGCTGGTTCATAATCCAGATCATACCCTCCTAACAGTGGGTATTCTCCAATGTTCTGTCGTAGGCTCTCTACTCTTCTCTCTGTGTTTCTCTGTCTGTCTCCCTGTCTCTCTCTGTGTGTGTCTCTCTATCTCTATCCCCACAATTCTCTTCCTCCCTCCTCCTTTCTCCTCATTAAAGGAATTCCTCAGATTCCACAAAACTAAGTATCAGTTCTATGCAGATGACTCCCAGATCCATATATCCAGCCAATCTCTTCCATAAACTTCAATCTCCTATCACAAATTCCCTTTTAGATATTTTAAATTGGATGACCTGGAAACATCATAAACTCACCATGTCCAAAACTTAAATCATTATCTTCTCTGAACTGGACCAAGCCTACTCATCTTCCATACTTCCCTTTTTCTGTTGAAGACACCGCCACCACCATCTTCCAATCTCCCAGGTTCATTACCTTAAACTTACCTAGCCTTGACTCAACCTCACAGCAACATGTCCAAAGTGTTGTCAAATCTTGACATTTCCACCTCTACATCACTTAAATTCAATTCTATTTTGCACAATTACCACCTTACTTTGGATCTACACCACCTCTGACCTGGATTGGGGCAATGCCTTCTTAATTGATTTCCCTGCCTTGAGATTCTTCCCCTCTTGAGGCTACCTTACATACTACTGCCAAAGTAATTCTCTTTAAGCATGGATCTGACTTGCCACTCCTTTACCTAATACTCTGTTTAACTATTAAAGCCCTTCTTGACTTAGTGCCACTCAATCTTTGCAGATTCTGGAAATTATCCCCCTTCCCATATTCTGGTTCAGCCAAACTGATGCTATCTGTTCCTCACACACACAACAGTTCATTCCCAAATGTGTGCCTTTTTTATGGAATGTCCAACATGCTTGAAGTATGCCTCACTTATACCTCCAGATACCTGCTCTACTTGCTGAGCCCTTTTCAAGGCTGCTCATCCACCTTTAGTGTCTACCTGTTACCCAACTCTCACCCATGGTTCCAAAGAGCTGTAGCTTTGTGTAGTGGCCACTCTCCAGTAAAACCATCCAGGCAGATGAGCTTATCTAGATTAAGGGTAACTGAAAGGCTTCAAAACTATTCGTGAGTTAGGGAGATATCTACCCAAAGCATGTGAAGAGTTCCCCATACACACAAAATGGGCAGATGAGAACAATTTGTTCCAGTGGCCATAAAGGTGGCTGGTTGGCAGAGAGTATAGAGCTTGGTCAGATATCAAAGATGCCAACATCATCCACTGTATCCTGGGCCATTACCAGTCATCCTGACTTTTGTCTTGCCACTGCACTTGGATGACTCTGGAAGAGAAAGTCATATCACTACAACTTTGTGTAACTGTCTCACTTAAATCCAATTTGCTCACAAATTAAGGCGTTACCCTGGAATGTCATTGATCCTTTTCAAAATGAAGGATGAATTTATCTCTATATCATCTTTCCCGGTTCTCATTAGTATAGTGATGAGTATCTCCATGTGCCACATTGGAAGATCAGGGTTTGATTCTTTGATAAGGAGTACATATCTTTAGAATTCTGGGTATGAACTCAAGAAGACTCATCTTCCTGAGTTCAAATATGACATCCAGATACCTAGCTATGTGACCCTGGGCAAGTAATCCAGTTGGTCTCAGTTTCCTTTTATATAAAATGAACTATAGAAGTAAATAGCAAACCACTCCAATATCTCTGCCAAGAAAACTCCAAATGGGGTCATAAAAGATCCAGACACAACTGAAAATGACTAAACAATAACAATAAATACCTATATGTTCCATTATTATCTCTCTTGTTGGAATGTAACTTGTTTATGATTAAATGCTATTTTAGTCATCCTATTTGTATCTCCTAGTGCCTGGCACAAAGCTGATTGATTTCCCTGACTTCCTTCAAGATTCATTTAAAATCCTGCCTATTGTAGGGGTTTTTTTCCAGGGCCTCTGGTTGTTTTTTTTTTTTTTCTTATTTCTCATTCTCCTTAACTTTTCCTTAGATTTGGACATTTTTCACAGCCCTCTCCAACTAGATAATTTTACCCGTGGGCCTCTGTGACACTGATCTCACCCTACTTTACATTAGCACGTCTTCATTGTTTCTTTTGCTTTATTATCATCCATCTGCTGTGGTTTAAGAATTAGTGCTCCCCAAAGCTATGATCTGAGCTTATTCTCATAGTATTGGTCTTTATTCATCATTCAAACAATGCAATCAGTGCTAGACTTAGAGTCAGAAGAAACTTGGGTTCAAATCCAACCTGACAATTGATGGCTACATAACCAAGAATAAATCATTCCATCTCTCTGACCCTCAGTTCCCCTATCTGTAAAATGGAGATAATATCTACCTTACAAGGAAGTTGTGGATCTCAAATGAGAAAATGTGAACCTAAAACATCAGCCCTCATCATCATCATCATCATCATCATTATTGTCATTGTCAGTATTGTTGTTATCATTTAAAAGAATAGGACATTTACATGAAAGTCGGAGGAGAATAATAAATAGAACAAGGTTACAAAGAGATCTAAAGCAATGAGAGGAACCAGTAGGTGCCTTCCAGCACTTTTTCTCTCTCTTCTCCATCAAACCTTTCCTAGAAAGCTCTTCACACTGGACACCAGATGTCTAGTAGTTTTCTAAGTGGATTTCCCAGGTTCTTGCTTAAACAAAACAATTCAATTAAGATGGAACTCAACAGGAAGCAGCAAACACATTGCAGTTCTCCCTCCTCATTTTGTTTGTTTTTTGACATTGTAGTCTTCAAAGTGGAAGCTCCTGAGATGATGTTGTCTTTATCCCAGCATGGGGCAGACACACTGTGTAGTTTTTTTCCCCACCCAGTTTCACCAAGGCAACTTCATTCTGACCTGTACTAACTCTACTCCTGCAACCTTGTAGTGGCTGAAAATTGATCCTGTTTCACATTGCGTGCTGTGCACAAAAATAAGGATGCTGGAAAGACTCTTGTTAAACTCATTTTCTTTGTGGGTCATGTAGGAATCTGAACACTGAGAAGGAAAGGTTAGGAAACTAGTAATTTCCATGTCTTAGGGGTTAGTGGCTTGGTTAGGATTGTCTTGATTCATTAAAAATTTTAAAAATAAAAGAAATTAAGCAAGTAAAAAGTAACCCTTTAAATTTTTTTCTCTAGAAATTTTGGAATAATTGTATATAGCTGAGTGATTTCCTTGTATTGAATCACAGTATATCACACAGAATAATACATCAGGACAAATAAATATGATCATGAAAAAAAAGTCTTTGCCCACTGTAGTAACTTGGGAGAAAATCATCAGATGTCTAATCTTTACATGAAATGAAATGTAAGGATTAATCTAGAGGCCATTAAGTCCTGATGGAACCTTCCAGGATCCTCACTCTCTTCTTTTGTCCAACATCTATAAGGGATTTACTTTCCATCTTATCTTATTTCTCAGTACTGTCTAACTAGTCCAGTTTCTCAGGTACCTATGCAGAAGACATGATGGCTTATAAATTAAAAGATTAGGTCTTTCCAGGAAGAAATTCTAAGTGAGAATGGCTGCTCTGGCCCCAACTCCCTGATCTGCAAAGTGAGGGGCTTAGACTCGATTATTACCAAGCTTCCTTCCAGCTATAAATACCATATAATCCTCTTTTATAGTGAGGTTTACATTAAAAGCTTGCATTTTGTGTTTGCTTGCAGTATCAGCAGAATCAAAAAAAGTGTCTTCCACAAAATGATTTTTTTTACTTCCCTCACACAAGCCACAGCTTTAAGGAAAGTTGTTGTCATTTCACTCGTGCAGCCCCGCTGTTATTTTACCTGCCCTTCTCTAACCCGTCTCTACCTCACTGGGTCAGGTAACTCAGCAATAGCCTGATGGTCCAGAGACCCAACTGCTGCTCTTTGGCCAGCTGCCAGGGAAACTCAAGAGCAATTCATTCTGCTCTTTCTTTACATCCTAGAAAGGGATGTGTCCTCTCCAAGATGAATTCCTACCCAGCTGGTCTAGGAAATAAGATCTGGGATCGTTCCCAAGCCTAAGTTTGTTTTGTATGTGTTTCTGTGGGCCAGCTTTTCTTTTATTTCAAATTCTTGGCCAAAACATGGTCAAAATGACTCATTCTGCCTGCATTCATTGGCAGCACAGGCTCCCAGAGATCCCAGACCAAAGAGGGGCTCTGTGCAGTGCAAAGTAGAACTCTCTGCTTGTAACACCCCCATTAGGGGAGAGCCTGTAGTCTTCTTTCCTTATAATCAGTTCTTATTTCTAGCATGCAGCCTCCAAGAATACACTCTTCTAAGAGAAGTTAGAGGACTCCCCAATTTATAAACAGGTTATATTCCAAGAGTTCATTTTTATTCATGGCTGCTCAGTTTGTAATAGCAAACAATTGGAAGCAACTTCTTTGTCCAACACCTGGAGAATGGCTGAATAAATTATGGCAGGTTGATGCAATGTGTTGTTATGGTGTTATGAAAATGATAAAGATGAAGCATACAAAGAAATATGGGAAGACCTGTACAAAGGAATGAAAAGTGGTATCAACAGAACCTGAACTACATACACAATGATTATGATTATATTTTCAAAGAAAAAGAAAATGAAGCCACGGGCAACCAAACTTCAAACTGACATGGAAAGGAATACAGGAAAAAAAGCCTTTTTTTGTTCATTTGTTTATTGTCTTGCTTCTGTTTGGTGCAGTGCCTGGCATTTAGTAAGCATCTTTTTGAACGATTGTCTAGAGTCAAGCATAAACGTCCAGGATAAATAGAGGCTAGTAGAGGGCTCAGTGAATAGAGCATTGGGTTTGGAGTCAGGAAGACCTGAGTTCAAATGTAGCCTCAGACACTCACTAACTGTATGACTCTGGGCAAGTCACTTCAGTATCTTTGCCAAGAAAATTCCACATGGGGTCACAAAGAGTCAGACACATTAACAACCAGTGTTAAGAATTTTATGTAAGACTTTGTCTCTTGAGATGAAGAACTTTCTGATTTTTGCATTTGTATCCCCTAAGCTCAGCACTTGGCACATAGTTTCCATTTAATTAATTAATTTAGTTAATGAATTAATAAATGCTTTTTCATTCATGCATTAGTAGGTAGTTGAAGTAACATCTATTCTGCCACATGACTTGGATTAGTATTTCCCTTTCCCAGGGAAACTGGAGTCAAAACTTGATGGGTCTAAGGGACTAGATTTCCAATTCTTAATCTGGCTTTTGGGAAGTCCTGGAGTACACAAAGGCCAACCCACTAAAAATCAGTGTACCCTCAGACTTCTACTGTCATGCATATCACCACATCCCTGTGCCTCCAACACAGCTCGCTAGTAGATTTGGCAGAGCTGTCTCTCTGAACCAGGATTGTATCCTTGCATGCTGTTGTTAAATAAACTTCTTTTATGTCAGGTGTTGGATAATCCAATGAGTGCCTGACTTCTTCCAATCCCAAGCCTGAACAAAAACAGGATGATTCAGAAGTTTGGTTTTTGTTTGTTTTTTTTTAAGCTCATTTGTAAGTCAATTATTAAGAAATTTTTTTCACATTTTTCCCATGTGAACACTGTTGTAAGTGGTAGAATTACACAAAGTGCTCTTTAACTCATAATATAGCAATGATAGTAATAATTCATTCTATTCACATTAGGTTCACATTAAAATTCAAGATATTCACATTAGATACTAACATAAACTTTATGGTTTATAAAATACAGTTTATAGTTCATAACACAAAAAGCCTGGGAGGTCTGTAATATTAACATTATTGTTTTCATTTTGTACCTGGGGAAACTGAGTTATTAAAAGAATACTTTGCTTACCTTATCAATCACAAAGATAATAAGTGCCATAGTCCATGAACCGCAACTAACAAGCACTGCCACATGGCCACAATTTCCATAACCACTGAGGCAGAGGCAAATAACTAGTTTTAAGTCTAAACATTATTTCAGTCATCTCTATACAACCAAAGCCACATATGATGGGCTCTGTTCTGCTAGTTAGCCCATAGGAGCAGAAACTAAGGCACAAGAACACAGATGAAACTCCAATTGACTCTTAACACTTGCTAACTCCAGCATTAGGGCTGGTGGCTATTTCCCAGAGCCAACCACTAACAATGAAGTGTAAGTCTAAGAATCCTGACTCTATATTAAACTCTTGGCTTTTGGAAGATGTCTCATGATGGGTTGAGAATTGCACTGGCTTGAGAGGAACCATAGAAGCACAGCTCTACGGTAATTGCATTCATATATTTCATTATTTTTGTTCTTCAGTGACAAATAAAAACGTTATATGGTCAAATGGTTCATACATAATCAACTCCATTATGCCCCTTGGGAAAGGGAGAAGGCAGGGTCTCTCTGTGAGTATATCTGAGCTCTAAGAGATTAATCAGATAAATTAATAGTAATAATAAATTAATCAGAAGATAAATCCTCACAGACCATAGTCCTAGACTCGATACTTATTGACACCCCCAAGGAGGGAGGGAATAAAAGTCTCTGTCTCTTTGGGAACCATACTTGAAGTGGCATTTCCCCCAAAGGCCATTCTGGTGTTGAGTGGCATGCATAGCTATACCCGAGTGAGGACAGGGCTTCCCAGCACCTTGTCCTTGTGGAGGAGCAGAATTAGGTTAGCTGCTGGCAGCATCCCATCATGGGATTAATGCTGAGCAAACTTTCAGAACACAAGTAGAATTAGAAGAGAGAGGATGTGTGCAAGTAGTGAGTGGATGATTAGAACAACAACAACAACAACAAAATACTGTACATAAGAGTAGAATGGTAACCTGATCGCCTCCAAACCCAACACAGCCTATAGTGATATGGAACAAAAGATGATGATAAGCTTGAAATGCAGTTTCTACCTAGTCAGCAACTCCAGATCAGAGTCATCTGTGCTCCATCCTACTTTCTGTTCCTAAAGAGTTCTGAGAAAGACACTTGATGACCTAAAACCCATATATTTGAAAGGGAAAATATTTAAGAACAATGCTATTGCAAAGCTATCAAAAAATAAACAGAAAAAATAATAAAACTAAAAAAGAAATAGTCTTCCAATCTTCTCAATCTTATCTACTTAAGAGAAAGGAGAGAAGATTGAAAAATGAATGAGGAATTTATGTAGAGGTTCTGAAAGAAATGTCTAGATTTTTTAAGACTTTTAAGGTTAGTGTCCTTGTTTTTTATGTCTAATTTCACTTTAAAACAAATATATAATTAGAACTACTCATATGTAACAGCCCTGATAAATACTGATTTTTGACCCACAAATGAAATGAAGAAAGAGTAATCTTCCTGAAATAATTGAGCCTTGGACGAGAGAATGAATGAAAAATAATGAGGATTTTGTTATAATAACAAAAAAAAAGTCTTTACAAGTTGGTAAACTGGACTGAGAGTGATGGAAGACAGAGGAAACAGTGGGAATCTTTGTATATGTCACCCTAAAGGAAAGCAAGTTAATAGAGAAGCAGCATTGGACCCAGAGAGCTCCTCAATGAACAGTTTAGTTATTGACTAGAACAAAGAGAAATATATAATAGAGAATTAAAAGACTGGCCTATTTGGGTGACAAGACAGGGGCAGGTAGCAAATGAGAATACCTATATATATTATTAATAGATACCAAATAATTGTAAGTTAGGTGTTTTTCATTAAGACAAAGCCCTTGTTATTAAATGTATCTCTTTTCCCATAAAACTTTGCCTTGAAGGACCATAACAATCTCAATTTCTCACTAAAATTATACTCCTATAAATTGTAAAATTTGTTTTTGTTGTTCAATTGTTTCAGTCATGTCCAACACTTTGTGGGCCCCTTTGTGGTTTTCTTTTTTTTTTTTAACCCTCACCTTCCATCTTAGAATCAATACTGGGTATTGGTTCTAAGACAAAAGAGTGGTAAGGGCTAGGCAATGGGAGTTAAGTGACTTGCCCAGGGTCACACAGCTAGGAAGTGTCTGTGATTAGATTTGAACCCAGGACCTCCCATCTCTGGGTCTAAATCTCAATCCACTGAGTCACCCAGCCACACACCCCTCCATTTGGGGTTTTCTTGACAAAGATAGTGGAATTGTTTAGTTCCTTTTACAGAAAAAAGAAACCAAAGTAATCAGGGTTAAGCGATTTATTCAGGGACAGACAGCTGGTAAATGTCTGAAGGCCATATTTTACCTCAGGAAAATGTCTTACTCCAGGTACAGCGCTCTATCCACTTTGCATTATTTTTATGCTTTTTCTACTGCTTCTACTTCTGCGTTCAGTGACCAAGCAGAATACCCTTGAGCCAGTTTAGAACCTAGTCATTTCAGAATCAAGTTTTTCCAAAATATTATTCATGTATAAACTTCCACTATTCTTCTGAACAAGCACGGGGATTTTTGTCCTTGGGCATATGCTGAATCCAAGCTCTAATACTTTGATCAGACTTAGATCAAAATTTGGCTCTTCTGTTCCTATGTGTTCATTTTCCTGCTCTGTGGACCTATGAAAGTCCTCTCAGATTTGGTAGATTTCTGCCATGCTCTAGTCTATCTTTCACTAAAATAGCACATCAATACAGATTCCCCTACAAAAACTGCAAACACTTACCTACCTGCTTTAGCTGATTGCAAGTGAAAGTGGTACCTAAAGCTGTGATTCCTTTTCCCAGTGTCATGTAACCTGAAGCATCCATGTACTCACTGATAAGAAGTGGGTCAGACAGGATTAACTGGGAATGGAATAAAGGAAATCTGATATGAAAAGAAGCAACACTGAACTCCTTTTCGATTTCTCATCCAGTACCAGATAGTTTTCTTCATTATTGCATTATAATAGAGTTCAAAATCTGATGAGGCTAAACTTCCTTTTTCCATTTTTTCCATTAATTGCTTTAATATTCTCAACCTTTTGCTGTTATTTTTTCTAGCTCAATGAAATAATATTACAGAAGTTTAATTGGGATGGCATTGAGATAGAAGATGGATAATTTTGAATATATTAGATTGAAAAGGTTGTGTAAAAATGAGCTCTCAGGATGATTTACATTCTCCGGAAAGTGACCACATGTATGATAGGAGTTTAAAATGAATTTTTAAATAAAAATCAAGTAAGAATTTAGAATGAGTCTAAGAAATATCAGAAGAAAAGTATTGTCAGTTCTACTTATAATGCTTGTTTTGAAAAACCAAATTTTTTCCAGTGCCATTGATACATTCAAGATCATTTTTAAAATTTTAAATTTGCTGAAAATCAAGTGATTTTCCACAAGAGAAACAGCAGACAGAATGCAGAAAACTGTATCATTTTCCAATAACATACAAACTGCACCACTTCCAATGACCCCTTCCACAAGCAAATTGAATCTTTGTCAAGATAAAAGGCTATATTTACTGTAAATTTTCTGGTGGAGAATGTGCTTTGGGGGCAGAGGGCTGTGCCCAACTTGTAGGAGACTTTGCCAGCCCAACCCTGTGGGTACTAGGGTGCCTGGACCTAGGCTATAAGCCAAGAAGCAGTCCAAGTCCATGGATACTGTCATTATTTATTGTCTATTTAATGGAGTGTTCATGTATTTCTTAACTATTTAACATATATAGACTGTGCTGCCATTTTTATTAGGTTTCTATTTTTTTAATATTGTCACTGATGGAGTTTTTGAGCACTGAGAATTGGAAATTATATTGTTTGAATATTTAGAACTATGTCTGGCTTCAATCAGGCCAGGCTATTACATAAGATCAGGACTAAGCAGAAAAGCTAATACTCTCTTCCATTGGGCTTCCTATTTTCTTGGCAAAATGCCTTCTCCAGTTGTCATCATCTCTCTAGGATGTTCTCAAAGCAGAGAGTGTTCCATTGCTGCCAGATGAAACATCTACCTAAACCTCTTCTAGACCACCAAGCATGAAAGCAGAGGAAGAGAAGAATCTGTATCTGGTTGTGGCAAGGAAAGTGGTGAAGAAGCATACAGATTCCAACACATTTTTCCTACATAAAGAACAACACAATCAACTACGGGTATCTAGAAATTAAATTACAGTCTTTCCTAACTTTTAAGCAGCTTTGATAGTGAAAATCTAAATTGTAGCAATAAAAACAGAAGGAATATTCACTTTGTGATGAAAAATTTTGCTTTACAAATTATTTCTTTAAATCCCAAATCCTTCATCCAATAGATAACAAAGGGTAGGAGCTCAATGAGTACTTACTATGTGGATAAATGAGTCATTTTAGAAAGACTAGGTTTACTCACAACTTTTAAGAATCACAATTTTTACCTATTAACTGTAGCCCTTATAGACTCTGTAGGTCTTTATTTCAACTTCAGCTCCTACTGACTAGTGAGGTACCACTAGCTACATCTTCCTCTCTGAGTGGAGTTATCAACTGATATGGCACTAGAGAGAATGAAGCTTTTCTGTATTGATACTTTCCCTAACAAACAAAATCAGAAAGTGGTGAAGCTGGAGATAGCTTAAAGAATGACTCACTGATTCTCCTTTTAAAAGTTTTCACAACAAGTATGCTGAGAAAGAACAGATACCACTCCCTGGAAAACATCACCTTGATCCAAGATTAATGGTGGGCAAAGAAGACAATTGAGTGGATACTCTTCATGAAGAGAAAGAAGAATCCCTCTATGTAATCTATATTCACCAAATGAGAGAGGTTAAAACAATAGTGGGTGATAATATACAAATAAAAACATCTATCCCATTTTTAAAAATCCCTTTTCTTTTTCATGTTTTCAAGAATATATTCTACAATGGGATTTAGCAGCTCCATCAGTAAGACTGATTGATGTTAGTAAGCAATAAAAATCAAAATCATTCTGTTTTAAATACATCCACCATATTTGCTCAATGAGCAGCTGGAAAGAGGCCCAAGTTACTGATAGCTAAAAAACAGAGTGGCTAATAGGAATCTAGAGAATAAACTTCAGCTAAAATGAATAACAATCTGCCTAAGGCCTTATTATTTTTTTTGGAAGTAGATCAATGCTTTCATTTCGGAGGGAAACTGAAAGTTAATGGAAAACAAACCACTAAATACATGAAGTGACTATCTAAATGCTTTGAACTCCTCAGGGGGGAAAAGTGAGGCACAATATAAGTGCAATGATAATACTAAAGAAGGTAAGAATGGGGAAAAGAGGTCTTCACCTATTTTCTCAACCTAATGGTAACTTTGAGAGTTGCTGTTCACTTTCCATATTCCCTTGACAGAAGAAAGCTGGAGCCAAAAGATTCTGCAGTTCTTGGAACATTTGCAGCTTCCTCAGATTCTTCCTATGAAACTAGCTGATGAAAGCAACTTCCTTATTTCAAGGACAACCATGATTTCTGTGAAAGTGATCCTATACTTTCATGAAAAGATTTAGAGTTGATGTGAATTCCGATTTCCCTCCTTCCTGAGTATCTTATTTCTTCACATTAAATTCTTCAGCTGTCAGACCTCATCCCCCTCATATGGATTCCATTTAAAGAAGAATTTCCTAACAATCAAAGGTGCCCTAAAATGAGATGAGCTAATTCTGAAAAGTAGTGTGTTCATCGTCATTGGAGCTCTTCAAGCAGAGCCAGATGATAACTTGGGAATTTTGTAGAAAGGGTTCATTCCTCAGAAAAACTGTTGGATTCATATACCTCTGAGCTCCTTTCCTTTTTTCTAATTTATTGTCAGATTCAAATTTTCTCTGTCCCAACCCCTAATTGAGAAAGCAAGAAAGCCCTGTTACAAACACATATAGTCAAGCAAAACAAATACCCACATTGGCCATGTCCAAATATAGCTATAGATATGAGTTGGGAGTATGGAGTCTGCCCCCAACCTGTGAAGAAGGGACAGATGAGAACAATTTGTTCCAATGGCCATGGAATCAGTATAAGCAGTAAAGCACTTAAAGCTTTGTCAAACCTCAAAGAAGTCAAGATCATCCATTGCATCCTGAGCCATCACCAGTCATCCTGACTTTCATCTTGCCACTGGATTTGAATGATTCTGGAAGAGAGAGAATGACAACTTCCAGCAACTCTGCCTCACTCCAATTCACTGAAGTCAAAACATCACTGAGTGATGCCACTGGCTCTCTTGAAAATGAAGGACCAACAACAATAGATAGATCTCAGGAAACCTGATCAACCCAACAGGCAACCACAATTCTAGAGGACTCAAAAGAAAACATGCTACCCACCTCCTGACAGAAAGGTGATGGAATCAGAATACAAACTGAGACATGTAGAAATATGTCAGTATATGTCAGATACCATCAGAAATCTGATAGGTTTCTATCTAGATACTGGCACATAAATATATATATAGCTGTATCAATATCTATCTAGATATCAATATATTTATATGTGTCTCAGCCTGTACTCTGAGTCCATCACCTCTCTATCAGGAAATGGGTAGCATGTGTTATATCTATATAAGTCTTTCAGAGTTCTTTGTCTTTATACTATTACTGTTAGGTTAATTATTAATAATAAAATTCCTTTCTAACTTGAGAATTGAACATTGCTTTTCATTTTAGCATAAGTAATTATTAAATGAGAGTCAGCCTGAATAGATCCTTAAAGTCATAGATACGGGGGACCCTAGGCAAGTCATTTTATCTCCCACTGCTATAGGCAATTCTCTAAGAATGGAAGTTGTTCAGAAGGTGCTGCTCTACACTGGTGTCATTGCCCCTTAGTACCTCTATAAATATAAAATGTTTAAATATATTAAGTTTAATGTATTTAAATTATAAAATGAACTACATAAACTATAAAATAAACTACAAATATAAATCCTCTATCTAACTTTCAAAGCCCTTCATAACCTGGATGCTTTCAACCTTTCCAGTTTCCTCAAAATTTTGTCATCCAGTGACACTGGCCTCCTGACTATTCCTTGTCCACAACACTCCATCCCCGA
The DNA here is from genome assembly GCF_027887165.1 of Monodelphis domestica. Taxonomy (NCBI): domain Eukaryota; kingdom Metazoa; phylum Chordata; class Mammalia; order Didelphimorphia; family Didelphidae; genus Monodelphis; species Monodelphis domestica. Next base: position 166,598,564 of record NC_077234.1, on the reverse strand, counting down.
TTCTCTCTGGCTGTCCTCCATGCCTAGAACTCTCTCCCTCCTCATCTTCACCTCCTAACTTCCTTTAAGTCTCAGCTAAAGTCTCATCTTCTGCAAGAATGCTTTCATACTCCTCCTTAGTCTTAGTCTTAGTGCCTCCTTTGTTGATCATTTATCCTGTATTTATTTTGTTTCCCATAGTTATTTGCATTTTGTCATCAAAGACTGTGAGCTCCTTGACAGCAAGTATTCTATTTTTTTCACCTTTCTTTGTATCCCCACGAAGGTAGTAGGTACTTAATAAATACGAGTTGACTGACTGAGGAAATACATTACCATCACTGAACAGAAACAATACTTATTACATATCACCATAAAAGGCTTTTTTTGTCTTTCCAAAAGAAAAAGAAAAAAACTTTAAGACATTAAGAAGAAAATTTCTCTTTATTTGGAATGACAATATAATCAACTATGAATTTTAACACTTAAAATCAGAAATATTCATTTCAGTTGGACAGTTCCTTGGAATTCACTCAAATTAGCTCCACTAAAATGCCAAACCACAAAATTTGTTTCTGATGGAAATTTGCAATATGGACACCCGCATTACTTGATATAGTCTATATTGAGAAGAAAGGTGACAGCTCCCTTTTTATTCAATGCATATTATAAGCATTTTATGGTTCCTGGTACAAAGTGTAGGCTGCAAATCTTTCATAGGAAGGCATTTCCTACTATTCTGCTTTCACAAAAGGGAAAAATCTGAAGAAATAACATTAACAAAATGTACAAGGGGCCAAAGGAAAAGGAACATCCAAGAGAAGAACTTGGAAACTACTCTGAACATCTTCAATAACTTATACTGTGTCTACATAAACAAATAGTAAAAAGCAAAAGCAATTCTTTCAAGTTATTGAGAGAAAACATTGTCAAATCTAATAACCAGATTTGCAGTACCCTTGATTCTGTAGGTGCCACTTTCTTTCAAAAAGCAGTTGGACTTTAGACTGAGGAGCAGGAAAGGTGTGCACAGGAAGTGGAATGGCATTTTAATAGCAGCAGAGGTCATGTCAGAGGGGATCAGAGTCAGAGAGCAGCATCAAGGCAGCATAGCCATAGTGGAATTTTTGTCAAGGACTGGATGTTGAATTCAAACATCCTGCTTCATAAGCAAAAAACTAGCCAAAGCCAGAAGAGGTCAGAGGTCCCTGCCAATGAGAGGATAGTTAAGAAGGGGGAAAAGCCTTGAACATGGGAGCTTCTTTTCTGAGCTCCAACTAGATCCCATATACATTATTTGTTTGTGAGTCATGGGTTCAGAACCCCCCAAAGAGACTGTCTATCTGATTACTGGTCTTGATGGGCATGTAAATTAAAAACTAAGTTTTGACCTGTTATATCATCTACCTCTTTCAACTGTCCAAAGGTGGACCAAACTGTGCATTCCTAGTACTCCTGGATTAGAAGCACTCTCAGTATAATCTAACAATTTCTGAGAATCATGAAAGCAATTCACCAATTCAGTTTCATTATGTCTTGAGTTATTGAAATTATATAGAGCTTATTTGCTGAATAATTCTATGAAATAAGTATTGGGACTGGGCTTTGATAAGGAATCCCAAGTAAAGAAATTCCTACCAGCACCAACATAGGCTGAAATTTTCCCTACAACTGATGGTTTTAGAGATTAACTAGAGACTTGAGAGGCTAAGTGATTTGCTCAAGATAAGACAACTAGTATGTGTCAGTGGAAGGACTTGAAATCCAGGATTTCATTGCTTTGAGGTCAGCTCTCTATCCTCTACACTACACTAACTTTCAGAAATTTTGTACTAAGAGTAGACAAAATTCTATATGATCAATAATGTGTTGTAGGACCTATTCTAGCCTCCAGTAATTACCATCTCATAGACACAAAACATCTTCTTATGTGAAGTAAAGGTCAAAAAGTGAGATATTCTCAATCAGGGTCTTTTATTTATTTAATCAGTTAAATGTTTAAATATTTTATAACTGCATCTCAGTATACGTGGTTCCCTTTGTATTCTTATGTACTTTTATGTATTTAAAACATGATTCTAAAAAAAGATCCATAACCTTGAACAGATTACAGAAAGGATCCAAGTTATCCAAAAATGTTAAGACATTCTCCCCTAAATGAATGTTAACCTGGGAAGTGACTCAGAAGAGTTAAGAAGTAAATCAGAAATTCATACCACGATCAAATTTAATGGTGTCTTTGATCCTTGTTTTGGCATGAGGTCATCTATGAGCTAATGGCCACCTTTGTGGAGGATTAAGAATTTGAGATCTGGAACATTACCAGATAAGTGCTTCAGAGTCCAGCCAAGGGCATGAGAGTAAACTCCTAGCTCTATGAAAACAAACCCAGTTAATTTATAAAGTTATCCATGGGGTGTCAGGACTTCTCATGCATTTTTTCTTCCTCCTAAACAAATATCATTACTCAAAGATCCCAAAAAATATCCCTGGGAGATAACAAGTAATATCATATTTTCCCACAAATCACTACCCTAGGAAGCAAAGAAAACTGATGAAACATCATTGAAATATATCAGAGATGGAGAACTTTTCTATATGCAGAGAAGCTAGAATTTCATCATTATTGTTATCATCACCCCAAATACTAATCTGGTACCACAAGCAATCATCCAAACTTCTGGAGTACCATCTCAAGATATAGACACGAGAGAGTAAATAGCATCATAAAAAGCAGTTAACTCTGAGGGGAAAAAAATCCTCATAGAAACTTTATCTTATAAAGGTCTCATTTCCAAGACATATAGGAACCAATTTAAATTCATAAGAATAGGCATCATTCTCCAACTGATAAATGACCAAAGGATACGAACAGGCAGGTTTCTATGAAAGAAATCCAAGACATATATAGACATATAAAAATACTGCAAATAACTATTAATTAGAGATATAAAAATTAAAGCTACCCTGAGGTTTTCCTTACACCCATCAGATTAGCAAAGTTGATGAAAAAGGGAAATGGCAAACATTGGAGGGGTTTCAAGAAAAACAAGAACATTAATGCAGTATTGGTGGAGCTATAAATTGGTCCAGTCATATGAAGACCAAAAAAAAAAAAACATGATCCATGCCCCCAAAATTACTAAACTGTGTATACTCTTTGACCTAGTAACACCACTACCAAGTCAATATCCCAAAGAGATTAAAGAAAGAGAAAAAGGGTTGTATATGCACAAAAATATTTATAGCAGCTCTTCTTGAAGTGGCAAAGAAGTGAGAAACAAAGATGGTATCCATCAAGGTTGTTCCTTGGAGAACAACTGAATAAGTTATAAATATGAATGTAATGAAATTATACTGTGGTACTTCTCTCCAAGAAATGGAGAGGTAGTTTCAGAGAAACTGGGGAAGATTTAGATGAACTTAGGTAGAGTGATGAGACTAAAAAGAGAAAAATAATTTATACTATAATATCAATATTGAAAGAGCAATTCTAAAAAAACCTAAGTACTCTAAAAAATGCAGCGATCAATGATATTCACAGGGAGGTAATTAACTAATATGAAAAATGAGACATACATTTTTGGACATTACCAATACAAGGGATTTGTTTTGCTTGATTACATTTATTTGTTATAAGGGATTTTATTTTGTTCCCAAAAGGAATAAAGAGAAAAAATACATGTTTGATAATTAGAAAAATTAAAAAGCAAAAACTTCTGGGTTAATAACAAAATAAAACTTAAGGATTGCTGATTCTGGAAGGTTTTTATTTATTTACTCAAATATGTTCCTTGTATTTTGACTGGTTCTTCCCATATCAACCAGGTTGGAAACACAGGAGCTACTCACAGATCCATTCCCACCATTGTTTGGCACAAGGGCTTTGATTTGCCCTGCTTCTAATTTCATCCCATTCATCCCTCTTTAAACAGTCTGGTATCCTTTGCTCCTATGGAGTTAAAATATTAATATTAGATTTAATTTGGCTGACAAATTGACTTAGGCCACTCCAGCTCTGTCCTGAGCTCAAACAATCCAACAGCCTTAACCTCCTGGTAACTGGGATTACAGGCAAGTACTACCACACCCAACTAATTAGCAATATCTTAAATGAATTTCATATGAATAAATTTCCTCAATGGATTCTTATATTACTTACCCAGAGTAAACATAATTTAATTTAGAGAGACAATTACCAATGAAAGTGGGAAACAAAATGGGTAGATTCTCCTTTTTTTAAGTTTTTTAATATTTTTAAGTAAAATTCTATTTTTATCCTATTGTTTTATGTAAATTTAAGTAAAATCCTATAGACCTAGAAGATAGCATTAATTCAGCATATTTGCTTCAATGAAAAGCTGACTCTTCTGCCAGTCATGTGGCTGAGACTCCAGAAACAGCAAGTGTAAGAGGCAGCAGAGTCTACCCAAGGGGATGTTCAGCTGATTTCAGATTGGGAAGATCCACCAAGTATTGTCACTGCCCTGTGGAAAAGGTAAGGGATGGAAGTTCTTTCACTCAATGAAAACCACATACATTTTAGATCTCTAGCATTTATCCATAGCAGGGAGGGTGTGCATAATTGCCAAAGTGAACATGGGACTCCCCAGGGCCTGATCCTTTTTATCTTTTGCTGTATAGGATCATATGAATGGCATTTAGCATATGTTGGCTAAAGGTCAAATTCACCATATTATTTTTCAACTTTCCTTTTTTAAAAATTTTTATTTGGAATTGCACATTGGCTATGGGAGGGGGGCAGGAGGAGGGGAGGGAAAGAATATGAATCATTTAACCCTGGAAAATTTTTCTTAATTAACCAATAAAAAAAGAAAAAAGAATAAGTACTTTTTAAAATTATTTGTAGCTATAGCCAAATACCTGAAAACAAACTGTTAGGTATATGGGAATAAATTTGATTTTAAAAATGTATAAAGAATAATAGAACATCAGAGTTTGGAGGAACTTCAGAGATCATAGAGTCTAACCTGTGCTTGAACAAGAGTCTCCTTTATAACACTTTTCATAAGAAACCATCCAAATTGTGCTGAAGAGGCATTTGGTGAATTAGAATCTATTATTCCCACAACTGTACTTTGGGTCAATTCCAACCATTAAATTTTTTTTGAATATCAAAGGAATTAATGAAAAAAGATTAAAGGAAGATCATCTAGCAGTACCAAATTTTTAACTATTTTATAAAGTAATAATTAATAAAAACTATCTACCTATCTAAGAAATACAAAGGTAGATCAGTGGACTAAAACAGACATACAACAAACAGTAGTAAAAGATTATAACGACCTTGTGTTTGACAAAAGCATACATCCAAGTTTTGGGTATAAGGATTCTCTATTCGGTAAAAAATTGTTGGGAAAAGTGGAAAGCAGTCTGGCAGAATTTAAATAAAGAGCAATATCTTAAATACATTTACTAAGATAAAAATGGATATATGACCTAGGCTAAAGGAGATATCATAAGCAAATAAGATTAACAGGGGATATATTACATATCATATTTATGGGTAGGAGAGGAATTTATGAAAATATAGAGAATTCTGAGATATAGAATGAATAATTCTATGTTAAACTGAATTGGGTTTTATACTAATAAAACCAAGATTTGAATTAATAAATAAAAAATAAAACCAAGATTAAAAGGAAAAAAGAAAATGGAAGAGAGGAATTTTATAGACAGTTGCTTAGCTAGAGGTCTCATATCTAAAGTATATAGAGAACACTGTCAGATTTAAAAGAATATGAGTCAGGGGAAAGCTGGGTGGCTCAGTGGATTGAGAATCAGGTCCAGAGACGGGAGGTCCCGGGTTCAAATTTGTTATCAGACACTTCCTAACAGTGTGACCCTGGGCAAGTCACTTAACCCCCATTGCCTCGCCCTTACCACTCTTTTGCCTTGGAACCAAAACACAGTATTGATTCCAAGATGGAAGGTAAGGATGTTTATAAAAATATATGAGTCATTCCTCCAATAGATAAATGGTCAAAAGATATGAACAATTTTTGGATGGAATCAAAGCCATATATAGGCATATGAAAAAATGTTCTAACCCATTACTGCTTAGATAAATGCAAATCAAAATAACTCTGGCCTATCATTTCACACCTATTGGATTGGCTAAAATGATAAAAGGGCAAAATAAAAGCAATTAATGTTGGAGAGAATACAGAAAATGGGGACACTAGTACACTGTTGGTGAAACTGTGAACTGACCTAACCATTTTGGAAAGCAATCTGAAATTATCCCCAGCATGTTAAAATCTATCTTTTATACCCAGCAACACCATTGTTGGGTTTGCTTCCCAAGGAGATCAAAGAAAAAGGAAATAAACCTCTATGTCAGTGATGGGCAACCTTTTGAGCTTGGTGTGTCAACATTCAACAAAAAACTGAGCATAACTCAGGTGATGTGTCACTTTGAGGAAAAAAAGCATACTTTTGCGACATTTACAGTTTAAATAACAAAAATGTATAATTGTAATATATAATTGTATTTAATAAACCAAAAACTATTTAACTTACCTGCTTAGTGACTTCTTTATTCATCTGTCAGTCAGTTTCTTTTGTTGGTCTTGATATTATTTAACTTGTGTGGGGTGCCATGAAGTAAGATAAATGAGGGGGAGGGAAATTCTTTAACTAACCTGCCTATTAGTGACTTTTTTGTTGCTGAATTTCATTGGCTAAATCTTCAATTGAAGGTTGGTATTTTGTACACCTTAAGCCCAAGAAAGCGCTACTGACTTTATCTGTCAATCTGTTTCTTTTATTGGTTTTGATATTATTTAATGCTGAGAATAAGGTCTCACAAAAGTATGCAGAGGGAAAAATTGTGAGTAAAGTCATTGCTATATTTTTCAGGGTGCAAAAAGTGTCTGGTAATGGGTTCCAGGCACTCCTCCATTGCACATGGTCCAGAGCTGCACCCAGTCTTCCGCTGGCCCTGGCCCACCCTGCCCCTCCCCAGTCAGCTGGCCCCAGGGGTGCCACAAGAGCAGTGGCTGGTGCCCACCAGCCTGCCTGCCCATGGTCTATCTGTGTGCACACTCCACCTCCCTGCCCCCACAGGAGCCCCATGAGCCCCAGCCACCTGGCACATGCACCCCACCCCCACAGCCAGTGTGGGAGCATCCCTCCCCCCAGGGCCAGGCCAGGGCCAAGGCTGGGGGCTCCTGGGTCCTGAGGCATGCTGAGCTCACATTTGGCCACGTGTCATGGAAAATGGCTATGTGTATCAGTGCTGACACATGTGTCAAAGATTCTCCATCATGACTCTATGTTCTAAAATATTTATAGCAGCTCTCTTTGTGGTGGCAAAGAATTGGAAATCAAGAGGATGTCCATCAACTGGGGAATGATAAACAAGTTATAGCATATGGTTGTAATAGAACACTACTATGCTATAAAAAATGATGGGCAAGTGAATTTTTTAAAAACATGGAAAAACCGGGGGCAGCTGGGTAGCTCAGTGGATTGAGAACCAGGCCTAGAGATGGGAGGTCCTAGGTTCAAATCCGGCCTCAGTCACTTCCTAGCTGTGTGACCCTGGGCAAGTCACTTGACCCCCATTGCCTAGCCCTTACCACTCTTCTGTCTTGGAGCCAATACCCAGTATTGACTCCAAGACGGAAGGTAAGGGTTTTATTTAAAAAAAAAAAACATGGAAAAACCTGCAAGAAAATATGAAAGGAGTAGAACCAAACAACTATAGAACTAATGTTTGATGACTAGCTTATGAATGTCTGTCTTCATAGAAAGGACTGATAAATAGAAATACAAAAGACATGATTTATTTGTATACTTTAAATTTTTAAAGAAGTTTATTTTTCCTTATGTAGAGACTAAATCTATTCTACATAATTTATAGATGAGTAACTTTGAAGGGCTTACCTAATTCAAACTCTTCAGCCTTTTTCTCAATATTTTACACTTCATAACTTTTAGATCATCTTAATTAAATACATATAATACAAATATAACAGTATAATATTTCAATTTTTACTTCCCTCTTGAAAAGGGCAAAATAAATGTGAAGATCTATATGTTTCATATAGGTATCTTTTATGATTTTGTTTCTTTAAAAAATGAGGGGTAATATCCTTTTACTGTGCACTAAAATAAGTATTATACCCACAGAGTGAGCATTGGTCTGAAATATCATGAATATGATTAATACAATTGTTGGATTTGTGTTTTGATTTCTTTGTTGTTGGTTTTTTTACAGTATTTATACTTGTTTTGGTCCATAAGCCACAGCATGGCTTTGAACAATTTTTCATCAAAGAATCCACCCACCACAATGCCTACTCTCTTCTTAATCCCCTAAACAAATGGATCTTTCACTAATTCAATTACAAAGTTTATACACTACATGATCAAAAGTAAGGAGGTTTTTTATCACTTTTCTAGTGTATCAGTTTAAGAGCTTTATCTGATGTGTGCAGTATGTGGTGCAGTATGTGCATTATTGTTTTCAATCAAGATGAGGAAAAGAGAGTTGAATCTAGAAATAGTCACAGGGGACAAAAACTGGAGAATTTCTACAATACTGTATAAAATCACATGAAAACCATAATGAAGTCATTTTTTTTCTAATGTGATTTCCATACCACAAATCTAAGAGGGCAAATGTTCAAACAAAATTAAGAATTACTTTCAAAATATAACCAAAACAGCATTTTGATTACTTCTATTACCTTGTCATTACAATATGACATCAATAAACCGTTATGCCAAGTGAGCGGAATAGAAGAAAAGAGAAAGGTCAGGATGAGACAAATTGTTTCTGTAGAGTAGCAGTCATCATGACTATATTTAGAGACACAAACCAATCAGAGTAGAAGAAAGTCTTCCTGGGAAAAAATATCACTAGGCAATAGACAAACAATATGCACATTTTAAATGGCATACTTCCAAAATCATACAAAAATACTTTATGTTTGCATTATCAGACAATGTTTTGAGTTCTACACACACCTAAGACAATTATTCTTACACTGGTGTGGCTTCTAGGTGCCTTGTCTTTTTAGCTATCATATAAAATATGGCAAAAATTCAATCCAACAAATAGTTATGAAGCACCTACTACATGCAAGTCAATCAATGAACACTTGTTAAACACCTATTATGTGCCAGGCTCTGTCCGAAGTGCTGAATATTCTGTGCAAGGCAAAAGAAAATAAAACCAAAGAGGAGTTGGTTTCTATTGAAATCATCTTCCTCAACTTCTCTGAATTTTGAGCATTTTGTAAAAAATAAAAATCCCTTTTAATGGAGGTGAATCTACTCTAATTGGTACACTTTACTTAGTTTCACTAATCTCTTGATATACTTTGGAAGAAAGAAATCAAGCACATGGCAGCCCATAATACTCCTAAGATGAATGCTACAAAATGAGATGAAAATGTGAGAACAAATATATATATGGAAAATATTTTAAATAAATTAAAATTCAATAAAACATATAATAGTATAGTTTTAAAATAAAATAATAGGCACCCTCTAAGGATCCTTATATACAGTTTAGTGGCCTCCATTTCTGTTTTGAAACCTCTGCTTTAGAAGACTTCTCCAGGAAACCTGGTTTAACAGCATAGCAGCAACCTTTTCTAACTCCCAGCATTCACTTGTGCCTTGTTACCATTGATTTTTTCCTTCACTTTAAAAATATTTTAGGATGTTAGAAAGTTAAAGCTGAACACATGTGATACCCAGTGGAATCACGCGTCGGCTACGGGGGGTGGGAGGGAGGAAAAGAAAATGATCTTTGTCTTTAATGAATAATGCATGGAAATGATCAAATAAAATACTATAAAATTAAAAAAAAAAGAAAGTTAAAGCTGAAAGACACCTTGGAAATCATCTAGTCCAATTGCTTGGCTTTACCTATGAGAAAAATGAGGTCAAAAGTGATCAGATGACTAGCACACACAAGTGCAGAGATAAGATCCAAACACAGGTATCCTTACTTCAAACTTTAAAGTACAATATAAACACAAATTATGATTATCATAAAGGGTTTATGAAGAAACTGGCCAGTTTGATAAGGTGTGAACCTTCCCATCATTTCAGCCATCCCATGGACCACATCACTTTGACAGATGTGAATTGTTGTTTGGGATTTTCATTTCAGTATCCTTGTTGGAAGGTTTAGACAAGTCCATTAACACTTCACTGGGAGGACTGACATCTCCATGGCCATTCTTAGAAAACAAGGAAGTATGAGTTGAATGTAGCCTCCAAAGACTGAAGCTAATCCATATATTCCTAGAACTTGAAAGAAATGGACAAATGATTACATCAGCAGTAACAAAGCCTTTTGGAGCAGTGTAAGAACTCCAGGACACAGACTTGTCAAAGGAATAGACATGTAAAATAAAGAGATGAAGGGGGTTGGAAGCAGGATAGAATAGAAAGACAATCCATGTCCAAACCCTTAGAGATAAGAGGCTCAAATCTAGAGGAGCAATTATAGATAGAGGGAAAATGTAAGAAAAGTGTCCCGCCCCTCTTCTATGACCATAATTACTCTGAAAACCTTGGTACAATGAGTAGTTGGTTACCTGTGCAGCAACCTCAAGTTCATTTCCATTAGTATGGGATGAATGGGAGGGATTCCAAACCCTTTGGGGGGAGTATTATAAGGCTACAGGGATACATAGATTCCTTTGGGTCATTATTATTAAAATACCTGGAGATTGCATATTAATTTATAATTGTTTATTAGCAAGAAGTGGTGTGTATGAGTGTGTGTGAGAGAGACAGAGACAGACAGAAATACAAAGAGAGACGGAGAGAGAGTCAGAGAGAGAGTCAGAGAGAGAGAATCAGAGAAAAAGAGAGAGAGAGAGTGGGGAGGGGGAGAGAAATGGGGAGGAGGGAGGGAAAAAAAAGGTAGCATATGCCAGGTGTGGCAGATCACTAATACTATTTTGATTACCATCTTGCCTTTAATCTTGATGGTGGAGTCCAGGACCAAGAGTCCCAAGAATAGTAGTGCCCCACTTATCCACCCCTGACCACCCATCTTGCTTCCAGCCTAGCCTCCACAGCCATCTTGCTACCACCTACACCAACATTAACCAGCTGCCTCTAACAAGTAGGTAAACCTAAAAGCCCCAGTAAAAGTAGCCCTACCAATCCCCCTAAAATTCCAACCTTGCTTTCAATCCAACTCACACAGCTATACTCTAGGGAAGCAATTCTCATGGAGATGGACCCTGGTGATTGCTTCCACAGAGTGCTTCAGTTCCAGCTTCCTCAGTAGTTACAGCTACTGTAGCCTCAGAAAAGAGAGTTATTACCCAAAGTCCTTGGCACTATCAAGTGGTTCAACATCAGAAATGTATTTGGATTTATAATTGGAAATGGCACTAAAGAAGATGTATTACCATCTGCTTTACTGCTGCACCCTAAGTATCACTAGACCTTTCCATCTGATTTGCAGCTGAGATCTCTTACCTCTGTGACCTCCACTTTCTAATGTGACCTTGACATCAAAGACCGTCTTACTTTTCTGTTTACATCCCCATATCTGGGGGCAATGCTTTGCACATAGTAACTGCTTAAGAATACTTTTTCATTCATTCATCATCTTCAGAAAATCATGCCCTACCTCCCTAACATTGCCAGGTTAATACCTCCATTCATTTTAGTAATGGCTTTAGCAGGTACATCAAGCTGTAACTGATTCTCTTTCTCTCTCTTTCTCTGTGGATCTATTGTTCTGTCATTCCATTCTCTCTGTGTGTGTCCCTTGTATTAAAACCTCCTTGAGAGCCTCTTTTCCTACTTTCTTTTTAATTTCTCACATTTTCTTATATAGTATACAACACACACAGAGGGCCTTCAATAAATACTGCCCAAGTGATTTATTCCCACCATCATTGTCTTCCATTTTTTAACTTAAAAAGAGGAAAATAGAGAAGTAAATGACAAAGAATAGATTTTTTAAAATCTGTCACCATTTACTTTCTGAGTATATCTGTATTTTTCAATGAATGCATAAAATGGACAAATAGAAATATATAAAATATTAAAATAAATACAATATATAAATTTTAATTTTTAATTAATTCATAAAAATTTTTGAGATCTTATTTTGTGCAAGACACTGTGCTAAACAATGTAGATGAGATATAGTCTCTTTTCCTGGAACTATACATCCCAGAACATCCTAATAGGCAAGAGATGATAATATATAAATAACAATAACAGATAGAATATAAAAGATATTACATGATAAGAGACAGAATATAAAAGTGTAATCAGAAACATTCAAAGTATATGCTTGTTCAAAGAAAGGATAGATATCACAAATCACCCATTTTTTTAGTGACAGGGAACAAAGTCAATACTAAAGGGCTAAAGCCATTGGTAGCTGCCTCACAGATAGAAAAACCTCTTGACTGTTGAAAAGCCCCTTGTCTGTCTGGAATGCAAATAAAGGGAAATTGTCACACTAATGAAAACTCCAATGAGGTCCAGGGAAGTGGGCCATACTTTACTTCCTTCACTTTCTTTGATTGGATTAAATGTTTATTAAGGCTGTAATTAAAACCCTGCTTTTCCAATCTTGTCTTAGTCTTCCTGCATGTAATTGTGGTTCATACTACAGGAGACAAATTATCTCTTCTTTCTTCTAAAATGGGAATTTGAGCTTTTTTTTTTTTTGGAGCCATTTGCTACCAAGTACACATCAGAAGATGAATATACTGGCAGGAGGTCAATGATAGTTAAGGAAAAAAAGAGTCCTACTCCCAAGCCATATGACAGACCCAGCTGAAGAAGCTTATCTAACTCAAGTTACCATGGTAAACCATGCTAATGAAAAATGCCTCAATTCTGAACTCATCACTGGAGGGTGATTAGGATGTAAATAATTGTGAGATATGTAGGTGATAACTCCAAGAAATGCAATGAAAAGCACCCTTGTTGTAGAGTGGCTGCCAATAGGTGTAGCCAGAGTGTTTATTTTACCCAAGCCCTGAAGCATTTTTTTAATAGAATCTCCTGCGTTTTCATTGGTTCTTTCAGTAAACTTTCATTGTGCTACATCAAAAAATGAAACAATTAAGGCAATTTAAAATTGAAATGTATTTTTAGCAACTAGAGTGAAGTCTGTCATTTTTCTCACTGTAGGGTGTGTGTGTGGTATATCAGTTAGCATCTGTTCTCAGTAATTCCTCCAATCAAATTACCACCATTTGGAAACTGCAGAGAAATACGGTGTTTTGTGAGCTATGATCTATCATTTTTAGCTATTCCGAGTCTACAAACCTAACCCAAATTAGGGATTCTACATCCCCAATTACAAAAATTTCCAGGCTTATAAAGAATATTGGAAAAAAAGAAGAATGTGGAATGTGCTGTTGTATAGGTCTTTTACTAAAGCTTTTCTCCTTTAAGAATGCCAAGAAGCAAGTTACAGAAGACTATCAAGGGGTTTCTAACTTGCTTGGGGAAAAGAGAAAACACATTTGTGTTTTGGATTGGAAATTAAGGAAACAGAGCTCTGGAGGCACCTGGAAAAACAAAGAATCCTAAAGAGGAGCACTTTCCATCTCTGTTCCAGGATCAGCTATCATTATCAGCAAAAGAAATTGAATAAAGATCAAATATTCATTTGACACTTTCTGTGGTTGGGGTGGGGAGGTTATAGAAGACGAGGAATACAGCATCCTAAAAAGATGAATAATACATTGTTCCTGACATCAAAAAACTTATATTGCAAAAGGAGAGATAACAGCTGCAACCAATATTGATAACAGATGCCTAGAACAATATCTGGTATTTAGAATGATAGGAGCATAAATCTTGTGCCAAAGGTACATATAACATAAAAGTCCTGTTGATTACTACTCATTTCATTTTCTACCATTTAGCAACAAATGCTTTTCTAAATGAGAGTTGTTGGGGTTTTTTATCTTAGTTTTCTTTTTTATGGTAATTCAGCATTCATGCTAGAAAAGAAAACACAAACTACACACAAAACTTATATATCCTAATGAGATTTGTTCAAGTATATTTTTTATAGCTAACCCAGGCTATAGGAGTGCTGGAAACATCAGATACTTGAAGTCTTTGGTTTGGTATCTCAGCTATCAAACAAAGCTCCTCAGCCTAGAGTCAGATCAACTTATAGAGATGAAAACACCAAAGATTATTTCCTAGCCTTTCTGATATATGCAAGAAAAGCCCATCTCTGATATATGCCAATGATGTTTCAGCAGTTTCCTTCATTTGCCAGGGTCCCGGGGTACAATTGATAGGAAAACAAAATGTATTCTGTTCCTTGAACTTCCAGATCTATGACTTGAAATCTTTGAGCCTTATAACTAACTGGTTGACAGAGGAAAGATGAAATAAAAGGGAAGGAAGGCGAAGAGTCTGGCTCATAGCTGACTAAAATTATTAAAACCCTTCAAAAATTGTATAAAAACCATTTTTCTATGAATTTCCAAGAGCCCAGGGGCTCATCTCTTCCAGGAACAAATATTGTTAAAGGGACTACAATGTGAAAGAAGAAGGAGGAGAAGGAGAAGAAGGAGAAGAAGAAAGAAGAAGAAGAAGAAGAAGAAGAAGAAGAAGAAGAAGAAGAAGAAGAAGAAGAAGAAGAAGAAGAAGAAGAAGAAGAAGAAGAAGAAGAAGAAGAAGAAGAAGAAGAAGAAGAAGAAGAAGAAGAAGAAGAAGAAGAAGAAGAAGAAGGAGAAGAAGGAGAAGAAGGAGAAGAAGGAGAAGAAGGAGAAGAAGGAGAAGAAGGAGAAGAAGGAGAAGAAGGAGAAGAAGGAGAAGAAGGAGAAGAAGGAGAAGAAGGAGAAGAAGGAGAAGAAGGAGAAGAAGGAGAAGAAGGAGAAGAAGAAGAAGAAGAAGAAGAAGAAGAAGAAGAAGAAGAAGAAGAAGAAGAAGAAGAAGAAGAAGAAGAAGAAGAAGAAGAAGAAGAAGAAGAAGAAGAAGAAGAAGAAGAAGAAGAAGAAGAAGAAGAAGAAGAAGAAGAAGAAGAAGAAGAAGAAGAAGAAGAAGAAAGAAGAGGAGGAGGAGGAGGAGGAGGAGGAGGAGGAGGAATGGCATTAAGTTTCTTTATGGCTTAAACCTCTGTCTCAAATCTTAACACTCCATGGTCAGTCTACAGACTCTAAGGTATTGTGTAGGTAAACAAGTAAACATTCACTTTTTTGTTTCAAAAATTGATGTATTTTCCATCTATAAGGTAATTCCCCCAAGCAACTATTAAGCACTAAATATGCCCTAACACAGACACTTTTCATATATTATTTGGACTAGATGACTTAGTGAGGTCCCTTTCAACTCTTAAATCCTGCAGTTATGTGACTCTGGGACCTAGGTTTTAAACATGGAAGAGCAGGAAATCGGTGGTAGTCCTGATAGAAATGGATGTCAGAAAAGGAAATGAAACAACAAATGTCTGAGTTGGAAGAAACCTTAATAATCCATACCCAAAAAAGACCTTCATTACATTGATAAGCTAAAAGTAGAAATCAGTCTCTGCTTAAATACTTTTTTTCCAATGAGAGCAAACCCACTACTTCATGAGGCAACTCATTCCAGTTTTGGTTACCTCTGATCATTAACAAATTTTTCCATATATTAGGCCTAAATTTCCATCTTTGCAACTTCCACCCATTGCTTCTACTTTGAACCCCTGAGACCAAATGGAACAATTCTAATTCCCCTTAAACAGGATAGTCCTTTAAATATTTGAATCTGCTATTGTATATCCTTTCTGAGTCACCTCTTCTCTAGCATAAGCATCTTCACTTCCTTAAACCAATTCACATAGCAAAAACTTGAGGGCCTTCTTCATCTCATTTGTATATAACCATCTGCATATTTTACAACTTATCTATGTCCTCCCTAAAATATGGTGTGCAGGACTGAACACAGCACTCCAGATACATACTGGTTAGAGAATATAACAGGATTAATACATCTTTAATGTAGTACAATATTGTATTAGCTTTCTTTGGCTGCCATATCGTCCTGCTGACTTGTATTGAGTTTTCAAGCTACTAATTCCCATGCTTTTGGTCATCTGCAAATTCTCAATTATAGAATAAATGAAGGTACTATTGGAGACAAAGGGAAAAAAAGACCAAGAGTAGGACTTTGGAAAATATCCAAATTAATGGGTTAGGAAAAGAAAAAATAAACAGCAAATGATATGAATGAGGACTCAAGAGAAGCAAAAAAATTACTAGGATGATTTGATCATTTGGAAGCCAAGCAAAGAAAGATTATCCAAAGTGTAAGGTAGGAGGGAGAAACAGTCCAATTTGGGCAGAGAGCAGTCTCTGACAGAGACCAGCTGCAGAGAGAGTGGGAGAGGAGTGAGAAGAAAAAACTGAAAATTCCAGGAGAGAATCAGAAGCTGAGAACTCCAACTGGCCTCTCACTCACTTCCAGCAGGGAACCTGAGGGAAAAGGCACATCTCCTAGGCTGGGAAGAAGCCTGTCTCCTGGAGATCAACTATCTCTTTCTGAACCCCTGGATACCTCTCACCCAATTCTAAATAACTGCAATCAAGAGCCATCAGTGGATTTTGTGGACTAGGACTTTGAAGAGAGCCATTCGCAGAGATTCCTTTCAAATATCTCACACTCTATCTCTCCCTTACTTGTCCCTGGACTCCTGTATTCAAGTAGTTAGCTTAGGAGTAAGGACCAACCAGCAGCTAGCAATAAGAGGGATCAAGGCTGAGAAGCCTTGAATCCCTAAACTTTGGAGAATCAATTTGCCAGAGGGGACAAGTTGTAGGGCTTCTTGTATACCCATTTCCCTGCTGAATACCCTTACCACTCCTTCCCTGTTTGAACCCAAATAAAATCATCTGTTACTCTAGATTTAGATCTGGGTCAGTTTCTAACAACAGTAAAGGGGACTAAAGATTTGGGGAGGGTCATACTTCTCCCTAAAAAGGGGAGTTAACCTCTGGATCCCAGTGATCCAAAACTGCTAGATCCAAGGAATAAACATCTCTCCTTGGCAGTGAAGTAGCCCCAAGGTCCTGAAGGGAACTGGAAGTTGGTGTCCCTGAGAAAACCAGAGGCAGAAGAATTTATCTTGCCTCTCAAGAATAGCTTGGACCTCAAGTGAGATATTGTGTCATTTTACTAAGCCTTCCCCCTCTAGTCTCTTGTCCTTCATCTCCCAGAAACATTCTCTGAGGAGACATACTCCCTCTCTCAAGGGGACAGGACTTGGCTATCTCCTCCCCTGAAAAGAAAGAGAGGGGAAGAACAATCTCTTCACCCTCTCAACCCTCTCTAGACCCATTCCCTGTTTCCCTCCCTCTTCCTTGTTCCCCTTTAATCCCTATATTACAAAAGCAGTGGGATGGGTTTTATGGTCATGAGAAGCAAGGATAATAATGTACTACTGAGACACATGGATATCTCATGATGGTGATGAATTTGTTAACAATAGTGGAAGCAAGGGATTGTGGAGAATTTGATAGGGGATCATTAAGTTCAAGCCTTGATATAGAGACTGGGTATGGAAGTAGGTAAAGCTAGAGTAGGGTAGTGAGACTAGGGAAATAGGAGGTCCTATAGGACCAGAAGGGTAATGATTATGAAAAGTAAATTGGGTGTGAGTGAGAGAATGAGAGGTGATGATGACCAGGAGGTTTGGTTGGAGTTGTAATATTTATTTAGAAAAGGAAATAGGGAATTGGAAAACAGGGATAATGTGAGATTTGTATGGGGTATGGAGGAGTTAAGGGGAGAGAGGGTATATTGCTTGGTGATGCAAGGGAGGGAAATGCCCCCTGCTGAGAGGAAACAGCAGGGGTCTGATAAGGACTGTTTGTCCTGGAATGACTGAACTGAAGTTCAGCTCCCTCTGTGACCAGAAAAGATAGTCCACTTATCTGACTATGAATTCAAATAATATAAAGTTTAATAACCAGTTGGGATTGGAGTTCTTTCCTCAGCTTCAGAGTTGAGGCCAGACCAGAGGCTGGCAGAGGGTTCTCCCACTCCCGTCTACTCTATATCAGTCCAGTTTTGTTTTTTTTAGAATCTTAGCAGTAGACAGAAAGCAAACAAGATCAGTTCTGACCTTCAGAAGCCTGTGTCTTCCAGCTGAACCAAGAAGAGCATGCCACTCCAGACTGGGCTGAACAAGCTCCTACCTCCTCCAACACCAGGAAGCAAGTTCCCCCCACCCCTGGCAGGAAGGAAGTGCTAGTCACAAGACCCAACTGCCACTCCCAGTTTCCCCTTTCCCCACCAACTGTTAGTCTTGTTTCCTTTCCACAGAGTAGAATTTCAAACTCAGGGTCTTAAGAACCTATGCAGTTCCATGAGGTCCATGGTGTGGCCAAGCTCATGTGAGACTGCAGTGGACTGGAGTTGGAAGTCTTAAAGTGGACTTATTCACACCATCATTCTGTCAAGAATAAGGGACCTCTAAAGAAGGATTGTGATTTTTCTTCTAGATCTCTCTCTTGTCCTACTACTGACAAAGGGAGTCATTGAATCTAATCCTCTCAGTGAGACTCTACTCTAAGAAGTATCATGGTACAATGGAAATACTGTTAAACTTTGAGTCAGGAGAAACCTGGGTGGTTGTCCTGCTTCTGATGTAGATTGGTCATGTAACCACTGGTAAGTCACTTTACAACCTTGACTCTGAATTCTCTTCTGTAAAATAAGGATTTCATCCCCTGAAGTATCTACCTCTCAGAGTTGTGGTCAAGATAAAACAAAATCATTTGTGTAACCCAAGGTCCTCTGTCATGAATCTCCCTGAAATGGACTTTCCTCCTCTAGCCCCACTGTAGGGCCATCCAACACCTTGGGTCAGCTTCCACTCAGAACCTTTTACTAGACCAAATAAGACAAGTTAGTTCAAATTAAAACACACTTAATGAAACAACACAGGCAAATAGATTACAAGAAAAATCTTCCCACTACAAAGAGGTACCTACATTCCCACCAATTATGATAATACCCATGGAGAAGAAATAGGAATACGTGGCTAGGGAACATAGATGAAAGTGGAAGGCGGGTCCTGGGGCCCCAAAAGCAGACATATCGAGGACCGTTCATGAGCCTGGACAGCATCTCCACTGAGCTCCAATGCACGGCTTGCTAAACCCTCAAAGAAGGGTACCATTCACATGGGATGGAATGTTGTCCATAAACTGTGGGTAGTTGGGCTCTACAGAGGCTGGTATTGTGCTCCACTGGGTTTCTCTCTGTTGCCATCTGCTGGACAACTGGTGAACTGACATTTCCAAGCAACCTCTATCCTACAAAGGGAAGGCTCAATTCTTTGAGCCTCAGCCTAGTCTAGCTTTTTTTTTTTTGCTTTGTTTTTTGTTTTAAATGAAGCCAGGCTCTAGACAATCAGCAAAAGCCATCCAAGGCCTCAGGCTTAGACTAAATCTGCCTTTTGAACTGTACTTCATTTCTTTTTCCTTTGCCTCAATTACCACTCCTTAACCCCAATCTATAACTTGTCCTAGGATGAGAGAAATTCCTTTTAACTCTTTTGAACCCTGCCTTATTTCTTACAACCCAAGAAAATTAGCCCAGAAGTTTCATTAGCAGGTCTGAATAGGCTGTCCAGATAGGGCTGATGGCCAATGTTCTTGGTAATAATAAAATTGTTGCCCAGACTATGTGTGCAAAACATGTTGCAAACCATGTTGCAAAACTTAAAGAGCTATAGAAAAAGTAGTTCATTATTATTATTATTACTCACTTCCAGTAACTGATACCTGAAGATAAACTTGTTGAACAACCAACACTGCTCAGATCTTAGGCATCCTCCCAACAGTCACAGCCTCCTTTTCCAAGGAATACCAAACTATCTCTTTTGGGAATATCTTTCTCTCTATCTCTATGTTCTCACTTTTTCCCTCTCTTCCTCTATTTCTTCTCTCTCTCCCTCTCTCTGTCTCTCCCCCTCCTTTCTCTCTCTCCCCTCCTTTCTCCCATCTCTATCTCTCTCTCTGTCTCTTCCTTTCTCTCTCTGTCTCTGTGTCTGTCTGTCTCTCTCTCTCTCTCCCCCCTCCTTTCTGTCTCCATCTCTCTCTGTGTCTCTGTCTCTTCTCCCTCCTTTCTCTGTCTCTCTGCTCTGTCTCTATCTCTGTCTCTATTTCTCTCCCCTGCCTTTCTCTGTCTCTGTCTCTGTCTCTGTCTCTCTTTCTGTCTCTGTCTCTCCCCTTCCTTTTTTTCTTTCTGACTCTGTCTCTCTGTCTCTTTCTGTCTCTGTCTTTTTCTCTCCCTGAATCTCCCCCTCCTTTCTCTCTCTCAACCTCTATTTCTCTGTCTCTGTTCTCTCTCTCTCTTTTCTTTCTCTGTCTCTGTCTCTGTCTCTCTGTCTCTCTGTCTCTGTCTCTCTGTCTCTTCCCCTCCTTTCTCTGTCTCCATCTTTCTCTGTCTCTGTCTTTTCCCCCTCCTTTCTCTCTGTCTCTCTGCTGTCTCTATCTCTCTATTTCTCTCCCCTATCTTTCTCTGTCTCTGTGTCTCTGTCTCTGTGTGTCTCTCTCTCTGTCTCTGTTTCTCCCCTTCCTTTCTTTCTCTCTGTCTCTGTCTCTCTGTTTCTTTCTGTCTCTGTATTTTTCTCTCCCTGAATCTCCCCCTCCTTTCTCTCTCTATTTCTGTCTCTGTTCTCTCTCTATCTCTTTTCTTTCTGTCTCTCTCTCTTCTTTCTATCTCTCTCTCTCTCTCTCTCTCTCTCACACACACACACACACACACACACACTGCACCCCTGAAACAAATATGAGTTATGTCAACATTACTAGATCCTTAAAATTGAAACTACCAAGAAACTTCTTCACTAAAACTGATGAGAGGCATGTGCTGAATTTAACTTTTGCTATTTTTCTACTTACAACAAGCAAACTGACAATAGTCTTTGTTGTGGTGGCTTCAATACCTTCTGCATGTTCTTTAATCTTTTGCTGAAGTCCTCACTATGTTGTCTTTTTTCTCCCTCCTATACCTTTGCTGCTAGCTTTATGGCAGTAACAAGGAAATGAATGGTTCTGACACCAGCATTCACATTTATTAATATTTTTCAGATCATATAATTTTAGAACTTGACCTAGATATAAAGCTGGAAGTTAGGGAATGTTTGAAGGGATCTAGAAGAGGTCACTTAGTAAAACCTCTGATTTTTAAAATGAGAATACTCAGACCCACAGGGAAGCACCTAGGAGTATGCTGGCAAATGTTTAACAACTGATTCTTCAAAAAAGTGAAAAAGGTTCTCCAAAAGAAATTGTACCCATAATATACTTTCCAGTTTAATCTACATTATTAACATTCTTATGTATGAAGAACATACATTCTTCACCATTTTTAAAGTCTAGACAATAACAAAACAATAAACCTACCCCTGATTTGTAGTATTTACCAATTTTCAAGGTATAAATGCTCACATTGAAAATTTAACAATCCAATTAGAACAGGCTCCAGCCCACCATAGGAAGCACCTTGCCTGAGGTCACACAGTTATTTAGTGGCAAAACCAACCATCATCATGTCATGTCACCTAACAATTTGGTTTTAAAGAGCAAATAATCAAGTTGGGTTTTTCTTGGACTATGTGGCCCTGGATAGGCCCCTTGACCTCTTTAACCATCTTTACATCTAGGTTTCAGTTTCTTTGTTTGTAATATGAAGAAGTTAGACTCAATAACTTCTAAAATCCCTTCTAGCTCTAAATTGATCATTCTATGATCTTAGAATTAATTCTACCCTTCAGCATTTAAGATATAATAATATAGTACCAAATGTAGTCAGAAACAGAGGAAAACTATTTTCTCTCCTGTCCCTCTATTTTCCATCGATACTTGTTTTGAACAGGGAATTTAATTTCTTTTATCCAACATTCTCAAAACCAAATTCATTGAAAATATAACAATTAAAAATTCCAAATAAACCAACTTCCAGGTAAGAAAATCAATTTATTGATCAGGCTAGCAATAACCAATAAATTAATTAATCAGCTATTTCTCTCAGTGATTAAAGACCCCAAGTTCCCATGTGGAGATCCCTAAATACAATTTGGGACCTTTTTATTCAGGCCCTTCCTTGGATATCCCAAGACTTCTCTAATTGCTCCCTATACTCTGGATGTCTGGGTGATGGTGGACAGTCATGTCCTGGTCTCATGTCCCCCAACTTCTAGGAAGATAAATTGAGTTCTGCCCAATCAGTATTGTCATTCTTTAATGTTTCTTAATGAAAGATTCAAAGTCTTAGTTCTGTTATTAGCAGTGACTCCTAGTCTAGATTAGTTCTTATTTAATGAGAAAGATGAACTCATAATCTCTTCTTTCTATCTATCAGGCTCTAGAGCAGGGCATTCCTTGAAGTACCCTAAGAACAAAGGAATGAGGGACAAGTCTGAGACTCAGTTTATAACTCAGGAATAGAAATAAGTCAATATTTTAAAGATAAATCCTCTCAAAAGAATATATGATAGTGCAGAATAGTGAAATCTATTGAAAAGTGTCCCCTAAAAGTCATTCCTTGGATAAACATGTTTTATTCATAATTTCCCTTCCTTAAGTGAGGGAGATTGGAAGATTATTCCTAGGATGTACCTTCAGAAGGTACTTTGGAATAGGTCCACGCTAAATTCATTCCAATCCATGAAGAATTACTTTTTTAGTGGAAACCTTTAGCCAAAAATGTACCCACCTAATAGCAGTATGACTATATGGGTTTGATTATGAGAATATCATGTGGTCTGGCTCCTAAAATTCCAATATATTATATCTATTGATTCACCCTGGTCTTTTTGAACTCATCACTCCATCAGAGAAGAAAATTAAATTGTCCTGACATGATTTGCTCTTCACAGAGTCATTGCAATTGCTGTACAGTGCTGTTCTAGGTGACGGTAAATTGATCATTGGATGATTTGTTCCTGTATCTTCCCAGGCATACTAGGGAAGGGGACTGGTTGGCAATTATCAGAGTTGTCTTTTTTCCTTTTGAAATATGAGCACTTGACTTGTTCTTTTCCTGCTTGGAGGGAATGTTCTTGTCTTCTGTGAGTTCTCAAGAATAAATGACAAACGCTTCTGCAATAAAATCCATTAATTCTTTAAGATGGATTCCCTCATCTTTTGAAGGGCACATGTTTGTGAACCATATTTGTCAGAGCTGTCATGAATGAGAACGTATTTCACTAACAAATGTGATATCTCCTGAAGAAACTCAAAGAGCTTTACAGATAAGGTTTTGTTACTATTTATTTGTGTTTGATTCAACAAGTATGTATTGAGCACCTACTATATCCAGCACTGTGCTATTCAAATCCATCCCCTCCAAAATAGGAAATGACAAAACTTAAATATTCTATAGGACATTTTCCCTTGGATTCTGAAAATTGCCTTACCTGCAGAGTCATAGAGAGAAAAGTCTTCCCTAGGTTGAAAGCTCTCACAGTATGCTTGGACTTCCCTTCAACAGGGAATCCAGGAAGTGCAGAGGCCATCTAGCCTAATCCATATCTAAATAATACCGTTTCTGCTTTAAAGTGTCCAAAGACTTTTTTCTCCCTCAAGTGAGGGAGAATCCATTACCTTCCATTTTTGATTATTTGTAATTGTTTTTTTTCCTTTTAAAAACCTAAATTTTCTTTTTTTGTAACTTCCACCCACTGCTCCCAATTCTGCCATATGGGGTCAAGTGGAACAAGTCTAATCCCTCTTCCAAATTCAAATATTTGAAAACAACTTTTATATTTCCTCTAAATTTTTGTCTTTTCCAAACAAAACATCACTAATTCTTTCAACCATTCCCTATATGTTAGGAACTCACGAACTCTCTATCCTAACTGCCCTTCTTTAGGGGCTCTCCAGGTTATCAACATCCTTCTTAAAATGTGGCACCCAAGATCTGAATATTCCACATGTAGTCTGACCATGGCAAAGTATACTTTTTACAAAATTTTAAGTAAGGTTACTATATGCTAATCCTGTGAGTCACATACACATAAATTACAAAGTGAAGTCTTCAGAAAAACCATTCCACCCTTTGAAGATGCCTAAAGCCCTAGGGATATGGCCCTGTGACTTGCTATTCCTGTGAGGATTATGATTTCCTCATTTCAACAAAAATGGTCAAGGTTTGGTGGACTTGATCTCTTTCCCACAATGTTGAGCATTAATTCCACAACAAAACACAGTCTCCACTTCTAGAGACAATGCTTATAATGGCTACTAAAAGCAAAACAAAGAACCTGAGCACAAATCCCAGGCTATTTCCATGACCTTGGGAAAGTCAGAATCTTTCTGAACTTTAGTTTTCTCAAATATAATGAGGAGTTGAACTAGGTGACTTGTAAGGTCCTTCCCAGCTACATAACTGCTATTCTATAATACCAAATACATCTTTCTCTCTATTTTTACATGATAAGTTCTCCATTTTCTTTGTTATTCTGTAAATCCTCATAATTGGTCCCTCCACTAAATAAGGGTCACAACTCATCCACATTTCACCTGGCCCGTGGATTCTTGTTCATAGTCTTTCATAAACCTTTCATATCAAATCTAGCCAACATAACAGAGGCTTGTCTCTGTGTTCTTCAATATTTTAGGATAACAAATGAAACATTCAAGTTGCTTATCAATTCTATTTGTCTCTTACAATATGACCAATCTATCTCCTTTTCTAACCATTCACACAATGGCATGTATTACATATACGTCATCATTAGTAATGTGCTACAGTCTGTTCACATCCATCAAAAATCTTTTTCATCCCTCTTGAGATCACTTGCCACTTTGATCCTTCCAGGGTCATAATGTCCAATGATTCACAGTCATAGAGCTTTACTGAGGGAGCATTGGTAAAAATGATGGGCAGTGGAGGCAGGGAGCAGCTTGAGATCATTGAAAGCACTGTTCCATTTCTCAAATATATAGAGAATTAAGTCAAATTTGTAAAAATAAAAGCCATTCCCCTGTTGATAAATAGTCAAAGGATATGAACTGGCAGTTTTCAAAATAATAAATCAAAGCAATCAATAGTCACATTAAAAATGCCCTAAATCACTACTGATAAGAGAAGTGGAAATTAAAATAAGTCTAAGATACCATCTCACATCTAGAAAACTGGCTAACATGACAGAAAAGAAAAAATGACAAATGTTGAAGGGGATGTGAAAAAATTAGGGCACTAGTCCACTGGTGGAGTTGTGAAGTAGTCTGACCATTCTGGAGATTCTGGAGATACTACAAGTTGGAGTTGTACCCAAAGGGGTATAAAACTGTACATACCCATTTACCCAGCAACTCCATGACTAGGTCTATATTCCAAAGAGATCAAAGAAAAGGAAAATAACGTATTTATTTACACTAAATTTTTATAGCAACTCTTTGTGGTTGCAGAAATTGGAATCTGAAGAGATGAAGCATTCAAGTTGCCCATCAATTCTGCCTCTCTCTTACAATCTGAACAAGATTTCTCCTTTTCTAATCATTCATAAATTATGGTATATAATTATGATAGAATACCTTGGTGATATAAGAAATGAGGAGTAGGATGGTTTCCAAAAACCTAGAAAATACTATAATACTAATACAAGGTAAAGTAAGTATAACCAGAGGATATACATGGTAACAGCAATATTGTAAGGATGATCAACTGTGAGAGACTTAATTACTCTGATATAAATAAGCATCTGATATAATTACAAAGGATGAATGATGAAAAATGTTATCCACCTCCAGAGAGAGAAGTGGTAAACTCTGAATGCAGATTGAAGTCTATATTTTTTTTATTTTCTTTGTTGTTTTTTGTCTGTTCTTTTTTGCAACATGGATAATATGGAAATATATTTTGTATGACTTCATATGTATACTTGTCATCAAATTGTTTGTCTTCTCAAGGAGAGGGGAGGGGCAAGAAGAGAGAGAATTTGGAACTTGAAATTTTTTAAATAAATTAAAAAAATTTACTTATAATTGGAAAATAGTTAACAAAACATAAGATATATTAAAAAGGAAAAAAGAAAGCACTCTGCCATTTCCCAAATTGGGTCCAATCCATTCTCCTACTCTATATTTTGGGGCCCCACTAGATTGTCTATCTGTAGTGCCCATTCAAGTAATAGATACTGATTTCCCATTCTCATTGAGAGTATATCACATACATATGAAGCTGTTTTGGCTTTTTGGCATAATACATATACTGCAAATCTGTTGCACATTTTGTCATATCTAAATACATACATATCCTATATACAATTCATGTACTTTACTGACCAGGTAATATGACTTAGTGGGAAGAGTATCAGCCTCAACTTCATAATACCCAGTTCCAGAACTTAATGTTCTTAGATTGTGGTCAAGTATCTTCCCTTCTCTGGGCTTCTATTTCTTCTTCTATAAAATGAAAGGGGTCTCCAAAGTCCTTTCTGATTCTGATATGTACTATGACTCATGTCTTCTGGTTTGGAGTAAATACCTGTGCTTTGAGTTTAGAGAACAATGCATGTGTATATTCATTTTAATCTGGAAACTGAAGTTGAGAAATGAAAATGTCTCTGCCTCACCTTTAGAGCAAAAGCCCTTGGAAACAGTTTTATATTTAGAATCTCATCTATGTCAATGCAAACCAAAACAAGTGAAGCAATTACCTCAATTATTCAAGCCTCCAGAATATCTACATCTAAAATATCCAGAGAATTGAGACCAAAAAACAGTTCTTTGGTTTTGAATTACTTTGGATAAATCGCTATAATCGTCTATTAAATTCTGATTTTCTAGATGCAGAAATGATAGCAATATGAAAAAGGGCCACTACAAGACTGAAAGTTCAGTAATGGTAAAAATTGTCAACTTGGTGAGCCCCAAATCTCCAAAGAGAACCCTGTTTCCTGCTGTAAGAAACATGCAATACTGGGGAACAACCAGTAGCTGTCATTAGAGAACCAATGCTTTTCATTCTCCTTAGTATGGTACATTCAATGCCTTGTTATCTTGTGGGACTTGCTGTTCACACCAACACTAGTTGACACATTGACAGTTCTGTCGGTGGAGAGGTCTTTCCTAGATCTGTCCTCTCTGCAGGTTTTTGGATGATGGGACTCTGCAGATTCTCATCCTTCACTTCAGTGCATGTCATCCTGCTAAATGAAGTAGCCAGGCAACCTTTTGGGTCCTTTAATCCTCTAGCGCAGAGTAACACATGTACTCTTGCTCCTTGCTCATCTTTGGCAGTAGTTTCCTAAACATCTGTTACTTGATACCAGGAGCAACCTAGATGCCCTGGCAACTGCAGGTAGCAGTGGGCAGCTCATCTCTTTGTCCCCCTGTTTAAAGTTTAGGTGGCTAAAGCAGAGAAAGCTCAGGAATGAACCCCCAGTCAAGAGACAAAGGGCAAACTAGTTATGGATGGCACCACAAAGGAAAATGAAAAATGATGTTTGCCTGACCTTAATGCAAACTTAAGCCCATTGTCTTGGAAGGGCTCCAAGTCTGCAGCCTCCAGAGGGAAAAGGGCTGAGCCAAACTGTGTTCTGTGCACAACAGAAGCATATCAAAGTATTTTCCCCTAAAAAAAGAGATTAGCGGGAGGGAGGGGTAGAAAGGGAAAAGGGATGATGAGTAGACTAGGAGAGAGTGGGTGAGAAGAGAAACACAGGATAACAGCATGAAAAGTGAATCTCTGGAAGCTTACTCTATCTACATTAGGGAGTTTACTGTGTGTGGCAACATGTAGCATTCTATAGAAAAGAATAAGAAAATATGATTAGTATCATTTCTTTTTGCCTAAGTTCCAACTGGATGATGGCCAGGAGACTCATAGAGTGCCATGGATTCCCAGACTCTGAATCAAAACACAGTAGGGATATTTCGATTTACAGTTGAAAAGGTAGAAGAAAGGAATATATTTAAGAGGCTTTCTAAATCTCAGTTCAAAGCAGAAAGCCTGAGGCAGGGAAAGGGAATACATTGATCTGGAATTGAGCCAGGCTGATTGCCATCTCTGTAGCTGGTTTTGTTTTCATTTGGGCTAAAAGAATGAATTTTCAAGCATTTGCTTAACCCTTTTTTGTGAAGAGAGGGAAGGGGGTTGCATTTACATTTGGGATGATTTTATTTGCTTGTTTGATGACTATGAAAAGAAAACACATACTGCCCACAGATGTACATCTGTCCATGCCAAATGGGCATTATTTGTATAAGATGCTGCTTCCCTCTACTTCCCTCTTCTCTAGCCCTCCCCACCCCACCCCACCCACAGTATTTTATAAGATCCCTGTGGAAGGCAAACAATACAGGAATAAAGTGATTTAGGTAAATAGGAAAGGACTAATTCATGAAGGTTTAGCTCATATGGCACTGGCCCAGCTGCAGAGGCTATTTACCCAGACTGCTGTGTTTGAAGATTCTAGCTCCCCAAATAGAATTTTAGAACCACAAGCTGTCTCAGAGAAGTCTAGTCAGTAATGAATTGTCTTATTTGATGAGGTCATTAATAATAATAATAAAGTTCTCTTGCTCTAGGAATATGTCAAATAAAATAAAACCAGGCAGCCTAAGATTTGTTTGAAGAACCCAGAGGTATTGAACTACTGTAGCTGCCCACTGCTTACCAAAATTGGATCAGAAGATTTAGAGATGAAAGGGACCTTAGAAGTTACTAGTTCCAGGGGGCAGCTGGGTGGCTCAGTGAATTGAGAGTCAGGCCTAGAGATGGGAGATCCTAAGTTCAAATCTGGCCTCAGACACTTCCCAGCTGTGTGACCTTGGGCAAGTCACTTGACCCCCTTTGCCTAGCCCTTACCACTCTTCTGCCTTAGAGCCAATACACAGTATTGACTCCAAGATGGAAGGCAAGGGTTTAAAAAAAATGAAGTTACTAGTTCCAACAAGACCTCCTCATTTTAGAGATTATAAAATAGGCCCATTTGGGAGAGCAGTCTGGAATTATGCCCAAAGACATAAAATTGTGTATACTTTTTGACTCAGCAATACTACTATTAGGTTTATTTCCTAAGATGGTCAGGGAAAAAAAAGAAAAGAATCTCTATATTCTAAAGTGTTTATAGCAGTTCTTTTTCTGGAATCAAATTGAATAATGGAAATTGAGGTGATACCCATCACCTGGGTAATGGCTACACAAGTTGTAACATGTGACTGTGATGGAATACTACTATACTGTAAGAAATGTCAAGCAGGTTAATTTTTTAAAATGAAAAACCTTACATAGAATTAAGAATGAAACAAGCAGAACCAAGAGAACATTATAAATGGCAACAGAAATATTGTTGCAAGAATGATTTGTGTGTATCCACCTCCAGAGAAAAAACTGATTAATAGAAATAAGCAGGATATCTTTTCATCAAATGATGCCTTTTCTAGTGCCAAGAGGGGAGGGAGTAAGGGAATCTTAACTTAACAAACAATTAAATAATGTATATTTTTAAAAACATGAACACATACATTATGATCTTTTATTTTATTATTAATTTACATTATTTATTTGTTATTTATGCTGTTATAAAAGTATGAGTAATTTTGTACTTTATTTAAATTAATAGAGGAAGGCAATGCAAAAAAGGCAGCTCAAATGGGGGTGGGGAGGAAGATTCCCTTATGAGGGTAGGGGGAGGTCAAGAAGTAAAGACAATGAAGTCAGAAGTCCCAAAGTAGTTCAGCCAGGTTAGAAGCTAGGAGTTGTCTGAGCTGAGTTCTCTCCTTAAATGGAACTTTGGAATTCATGGCCCCATCTTCCAAATAGAGCCCCAGAGCATAGTGATGAAGTAGAGTACCAAGGCTTTGATGATGAGGATGATAAGGATGTTGTTCCTTTAACTTATCACCTATTTAAAAAGGGAGTGACCACCCTGGGCAAAAATAGGAAATCCATAAAATATGTACATTACACATATTTTCAAACTATTCCCATATTTTTATCAATATTTCAATTTTTTGCCATTTCCATTTTTTCAAATTTTCATGTTACATTGTTTGTTTTCCTCTTTCTCTTCTTTTGTCTTTAAAAATATCATTTGTTGCCTGGGATGACTCTCTGGAAGAAAGAGGGGGAGGTATACAGGGAAATCAAAGTAACACTTTTTTAAATGGCATCAATAAAAACTTGACTTACACATAATAAAGTAAAAAATTAACCCTTTTGTCCACCTTCATAGCTGCCTCTTTCTATACACAGATCACATCCCCCACATTTCCAAATTAAAGTATATAAACGATAGGGAAAAGTTCGTTACTATCATTCATTTATTTTTTCCTCTTTATTTATGATGATATATTACCACCACCACCACCATGACCTCAAAAACATATAGAGACCTAGGTAAAATGAGACTACACTCTTAGAGGAGGTATGCAAAGGTTTCAAGATGCCAGGCCATAGCTTTCTGGCCAGACCTCAACAAAAGGCATTTGGAAGAAATTGTTGCCCTAAAAAGGTCACATAGGGGAGAAATTGTAGGTAACATTCCACTCCTTTAGTTTGCTCAACTTTTTCTCCCTTTCTTCAATAAGCCAGAGAAGTTAAAGGATTATAGACCTAGAACTGTAAGGAAGCCTAGAG
Organism: Monodelphis domestica; assembly: GCF_027887165.1. Lineage (NCBI taxonomy): Eukaryota > Metazoa > Chordata > Mammalia > Didelphimorphia > Didelphidae > Monodelphis > Monodelphis domestica. Next base: position 166,568,006 of record NC_077234.1, on the reverse strand, counting down.
GTCTTCTAGTCAAACCCTGTCATTTTACAGATGAGACAACTGAGGCAGTGATGTTCCCCAGGTCAAACAAGTATTTAGCCTTAGAAATGAAATTAGTACCAAGTCCTCTGACAACAGAGTCATATATACTACATAACTATCATCTAATTAATTTCCTATTAATTTAATTTCTTTTCCAATCCTGCTTTCTTTCTCATTTTTATTTTACTGCTTTTTCATTCTTATTTTTCATTTATTCTATTACCTTTACTCCCTTTTAAATTTAAATTATTCAATTAAAAATAATCAATTTTCCCTCTTTCCTACTGTTTCTCCCCTATTCCAGTGAAAGAAAAAATAAAGGAAGAAAAACAAAACCTGTATAAAAAATATTCATAATAAAGCAAAACAAATTCCTGCTTTGGTCATAGCAAAAAATACATATCTCCAATTGTACACTGAGTTCATCATTTCCCTATCAGAAAGTGGGCAGTATACTTCATCATGAGTTTCAGCAATTGTGATCAGTTTCAAAGTTATCTGTTTTTTCAATTTTGTTATTATTGTATAAATTGTTCTCCTGGTTCTGCTCATTTTACTCTTCACCAGTTCATATAAGTCTTCCCAGGTTTCTCTGAAACAGTCCATTTCCACATTTTTTCAGCACAAAATTATTCCATTACAATATATCATGATTTGTTGATCTGTTCCCCTACATTAATGGCAACCCCCTTAGTTTCCAGTTCTTTCCCACAACAAAAAGAACTGCTATAAATGTTTTGTGTATATGGGTTATTTTTCTTTTTCTTTAATCTCTTTGTTTTGTAGGTCTGGTAGAAGTATTCCAGAATCAAATAGAGGAGACAAGCTTTGGAGATATAACTCCAAACTGCTTTCCAGAAAAGCTAGACTGATAAATGCACAGTCCACCAACACTCCACTCATGTTCCTATTTTCCCACAGCTTCTCCAACATTTGTTATTTTCCTTTTTTTTTTGGTCTACTTTACCAGTTTGGTAGGTGTGAAGTACAACCTCAGCACTGAATAATTTACATTTGTCTAATTAATAATTTTGAGCATTTTTTATGACTGTAAATCACCAGGATTTCTTCCCCAAAGAAATCTCTGTTCATATTTTTAGACCCTTTATCAATTTGGTTATATCTCTTATTCTTTTAATTTTAAATCAGTTCCTTAGATATCTATCAAAGAAACATAGAAAATTTGCAAAAATTTTATTGACCCATTTTCCTTCTAATTTTGGCTGCATTTGGTTTTATACCTACGATATTTTTTAAATTTTTGTGTAGTCAAAATTGTCCATTTTATCTTCTATAAGTACTTCATTTCTTTTTTGGTCATGAACTCTTTCCCTATCCAGAGATCTTTACTCCTCTTATTTGTTTATAATGTCATCCATTTTTTATTTCAAAAGTCAAAATATCCTATAGATATGACTTCTTGTTGCTTTTTATTCTTCCACCATAGTCATTCCCCTTCTTTGCTTTAAACTCTGCCTCCACTGAACCCTGATAAACTCCCCACAAAAAAATTCAAAATTAAGTAATATAGAAACCTCATCCAATAGGCATATCCTATCCATTAGTATATCCCTTTTAAGAGAGGAAGGGTTTATTTCCTTATTAGTCCCCCAAGTTTAAAGCTATACATCAAAATTCAAATATATAGTATTTTACACTAGACATTTCATTTACACTAGGTTGTAGTGGACATACCCAAAGAATGACCTTATTTGGACATACTCCCATATTTTTGTCAACAACTGCCACAAGACAACTTCAGAGTCTAATTGAATAACATTCATTCAATAAATATTCTCTGAATGCTTTCTACTTCTTTAGCACTAAGCTAGATTTAGGAGGAGTAGATAAGGGGTATATTGTAGAAAATTTAAATTTTAAATTAAATAAAGAAATTTTTAAAAGAATTCCTACCTATAAGCAAAGCAAAAAGACAGGACATACAATACGCAAGGCAGAAAATACTTGGAAACTAAGTGTTCAGAGAAAGGGAATATTAGAATGGTACAGTAAGTTATTTAATAAAAATTCATTAAACAACTACTATGTGCCAAGGTGCTATGCTAAGCACTGGGGCTACAAAGGGAGGCCAAAGAAAGTTCCTGCTCTCAGACAGTTCCCAGTCTAATAGAGTAGACAACACAAAAACAACCATATACCAACAGAAGCACCAGTTCTGGAGTAAGAGAAATTAGGTTCAAATCCCAACTCTGATATTTTTGATCTGTGAGACCACAGGCAATTCAAGTAGTCTTACTAGTCCTCAGTTTCCTCAATTGGGAGAGGAGGAGGTTGGACTAACTCTGAGGTCTCTGAGGTCTCCTCTAGCTCTATAAGACTATCACCTAGAAAGAGTTGTCAGGGAAGGTATCATGGAGGAAGTATCAGGTAGGCTAAAAACTGAAAGGTTTTGGATCAAGAGAAGAAATGGCATGGATAAAGGCATAAGTGAGAAAAAGGAAGAGCCACAGAACAAGAAAGAAATGAAATTGTCATAGATCCCATGTTTATGACTGTAGAGAACACTAAAGGACATGAAGGAAAACATTAAATCAACACTAGTTATCAACTGTTGTGATAGGGCATGATATATAGGACAGAGAGGCTGAGAGGAGGAGAGATAGAGAGATAGAGACAGAGACAGAGAGATTTAAAAAAAAAAACCCTCTAAATTTCCTGAGAGTATGAATAAAGTCAGCTTGGCACAGTAAGGGATCTACTTGGCTTCTTTCCTATTTAATAATATGTGCTCTATCCACAAAGTCAGCCACATTTGCAGCCATCCACATTACTGCTAAAAAATTAATTTTGAATTGACTTTATTGATCCTAAATAAACGGACTCTTGTATAGCTTTGCTAGCAAAAGTAGTAAGTTAAAAATATGCTAGCAGCTCTATATTAACATTAATTAACAGCAGTGGACTGGAAATGCTTAGCATATCATTGGGAATTACTAATGGAGCAGTGTATCTTTTTTCTCCTAGTATGAGCAGTCAAGAATCATGCATAATGTAGGAGTGTAGATTGCAGCTGGTAACAGCAGGCTAGATCACAGGAGATGATTTAAACTTGTTTTTATGATCATGAAGAACTATCCTTTCAATCAGACCCCAAAGCAAGGCCTACACTACAGCCCTGAGGGGTGCAAAATCTTAATACAGCAGTAAATAATTGGTCTGAGCAGTCCCCAAAGAAGGGGATTTTTTTCCCTTTGTATTCAAGCTATATTTATAAAGTATTAGAAGAGGATGTACAATAACTCTGACCTTAGATAGAAAATAGATTTCACTCAATAAGTGAAATTTTTTTAAATTCACTGATTTGTATTTAAATGACTCTGGGTCCAAAAAAAGATAAGTATAAGGAAATGACCCCTGGATTTGCGGTCCTCTAATCTCAAAATTCTCAAAGAATAGCTGTAATTAAAAGTAAAATATTTTTGGTAGTTTTCAATCTATATCTCAGCAACCCAATCAGACTACTTACATGTTCCTATATGCCTTTTGGTCTTGGGGAAGGGGAAGAAAGAAGGAAAGGGGGTTATGGAAGAGATGGTGTACAGAGAACTGTGGATTCCTCAGTTACCTAGAACTTTTAATATTCTCTGTCCCTGTTACTGAGTTTGAGATATGATTTTTAGGAGTGGAGAAAGGGATTGTAGTCTTTATGAGATATAGACAGTGTAAATAAATGTTGAAAAATTGTGCTTTATAAGTAGAAAAATAATAGTAACTCACATTTGTATATCATTTCAAGGTCTATAAAATATTTTCCTAATAAGGAGAATGTGAGCTGTCATGTAATATAGCTATTTGGCTATTTTATTTATATAGTACTTTAAGGTTTGCAAAGCTTTTTAAAAATTAATTTACTTTATCTTCACAACTATTCTGGGAGATAAGTTTTATTACTATCTTCATCTTACAGATGAGGAAACTGAGGCAAACAGATGTAATAATTTGCCCACCGTCCCATAGTTAAGTGTCTGAGGCCACGTCTGCACTAGCTTCAAGTGCCCTCTCTATCTACCTAACAAATAAATCAGAGAGATAAAATCAGAGCTAGGACATGACTATTCCAACTCCAGTGCCCTTTCTAATACACACAATACACTGTATCAAGAGGAATATTGCTTACTTGTTGTTGTCCTAGGCTATATAAGTGTTCCCCAGAAGAGGCAAAAGAAAAAGGTATTTGATGTATATTATGAATCAAAGATGGCACAGGTAATTTATTCCTATATACAAATAACACTGGAGCCAAAAAATAAATCCTCAAAACTACATATTAATAGAATAGGATAAAGTAATTTATCTTATAACTACTTGTACAACTTGCTGAGAGGATGACACTTAAACCTCACTGGAACATAAAATAATTTGCAAGAATGCTAATTAGACATATACATTTCACTTCCATTTCACTATCCAAACGGCTGTCTGCTAGAAACTCAGCAAGGATGGGTCCATTTTTCTTGTTTTTAGTGGCTACCCTCTCCAAAAGCCCTGGAGCAATTGCCAAGGACTCTTCACTAGCTACCACATGACTGGGGACCCCAATTGGACATTTAGGCTTTTTTGACTCACAAAGTCCTCAGGATATTCACTCACTTAAAATCAGGAAACAACAAACACAAAAAGAATAAAGGTGTCTAGGAGCAAAGTCACTTATCAATTAATCAACAAACATTTATTTATCTTTTAAACATTAATTTATGTATTAAGTGCCTTCTTCAGTCTATCATGCTAAACACTGGGAGTGCAAAAGGAGGCAAAAGCTAGTCCCTGCCCTCAAGGAGTTCACCTACTAATGGGGACCTAATTGAATATACACTCTCTATAGGGAATAGAGTTATCGAAATGGGGAAAAGGTCTTCTGTGAGTGCCATGATTGTTGATTAAGCATGATAATCCTCTCCCCTGGCTTCAGTGCCTATCAAAGTCAACCAAATATTAACATCTGCTAACTAATTACATCTGCATTGGCTTTAGAAGTGAGGTGAGAGAAAGATTGATTTATGATTGATTGTAAATGCCTATTAATTAAAGGCATTAATTGTAGGATAACTAGTTGGTCTAAGGATTAAAGAAGTTTCAATCCACCCTACCTTGGGTCTACTTAAAATACTCAGGACTCAGATTGCAAGGAAGATGAGCTGGGACAACTTGCCTGTCTTCCATTCCTGAGCTGAATATTCTGTAACACTGAAAACCTCAAGATCTTATATCATCTGGTTCTTCTGGCTATAACTAATACGAATGGGATCAATGCAGAATAAACTTGCCCTGGACAAAAATGAGAAACCTATAGAGCACTGTTTACATGGCCCCAAGAAACTCTCTCCACCATTTCAATTAGATGGAGATTTTGCCTAAAACCATCACCACCTCCAGAATGGACTTTGAAATTGGCTGAGAAATAGTGTTATATAGTAGATAGAGCAGTGGGCTCTGAGTCAGGAAGTTCAAACTCCAGTGTAGATACTAGCTATGTGAACTCATTTAAACTCTAATCTTAAGTTTCCTCACCTGTACATTTAGGGAGTTGGACTATATAATCTTTAAGGTCACTTCTAGCTCTAAATTTGAGCTGATGACCCTATGCCTATGAATGGTATTGAGAATGAAGAAAAGGAACATCAGGGGCCATGTTCTTGGCAGATTGATCTATAATAGAGATCCATAATTTAAGATAGAAGTTCCAGGATGGAGCCATCAACCTTTTATGTCAGATCCCCAAAGAATCTGTGATGCCCTTGGTGGGCTCATGAGTGGTGGGCATTTCTGGAGTGGCTCAGGGTCTCATCCTCTAATAAGAAAGGTCATACCTAGATAGTTTAGTGGCAGTTTGGTCATCCAAAGCAAATGAAAAACCTGAAAACCTAAAACAGACCTAACAGCCTAAATCATATGATAAATAATTATTTGACATACCTGTGACCTCACTGGTATAGCCATTCACTTCACTCATGTAGAACAAAGGCTCTACAAACCTTTTCATTCTATGTGATTGTCAGGTAAGTATTCCTCAGAGTTTCACTCAATATGCCAGAGGCCTTTCACTGGTGCTTTTGATATCTTAAACAAACATAGTACACAGGCTCTCAAAATCATTAATGAATCAAAGAGCAAAAGTGCGCTCTCCTGACTGCAATACTAATGAGATTCTTCCTACCCAGACAATTTCTGGTGAGGTGATCATCAGGATCAATGAAGGATGGCATGTTTAGTAAGCATCATTGTTTGTCAACGTGAAAAGTACTGCGATTTTTTTTTCTCTTTCTCTCTTAAATTAACCTTTCCATTTTTACAAGGGAATATATGACTCAGTAGGTACTCATCAGCTATTAACCTAGCAATGATTTCTCTCGTATGAGTACTAGCAAGCAGCTTTACTGACATACACAGAAGCTAAATGACTGATTCCTCCAGAGTAACACATCTAGCTAGCATCATACTATCATAGAATCAGGGATCATTTAGAGGAACCATCTCATTCTACAGATTAGGAAATTGAGTCCCATAGAAGTTAATTGACTTGCTCCAGGACATATAGTTAGTAAATGGTAAAAGCCAGGATTTGAATTGTAATAGAGGAGTATATTTGATGGTGTGTGTGTGTGTGTGTGTGAGAGAGAGAGAGAGAGAGAGAGAGAGAGAGAGAGAGAGAGAGAGAGAGAGAGAGAGGGACAGAGACAGAGAGAATGAAGTCCTCTCCCCCTCAAGGCAAGGCAAAGGAGGGATATCTGATATTGAAGTTTGACCAGGAAAGAGAAGAAGGGCGAGTCGTCCCTTCAGCCTTTAGCCTGTGATGGCCCCTCACTAAACCTGTCTTGATACTCCCCACAGCTAAGTTATTTCTACGCAGCAAAGTTCTTTCTTTAGGGGAAGAGAGATATTCCCTCGCTCCTTCTCCCAGTTATAACTGCCCTTTATTCAGTCTTTACCCAGTTGTAGTGGATAAGAGAATTTATAGGATGAAGTTAGGAATGCAGGTTTTCTAAGTCTAAATATAACACACTGAATCCAGCTCTTCCTGATTCCAAGCTTATCACTATATCCACTCTGTCAGGTTACCTTTGTATTTTCATATTTGTTTTTCTTACCTTTTCAATGAAGCCTCAATAGAGCATGTTACACAATATAGATGAGAATGGAGTATAATATGGGTTTTCCTTTGGCTTTTTTGAGAGTTTACCAGAGGTAACTAAAAGATCTTGTTAGGATATCATCTGCCCTATAAATAAGAAGCAGTGACTTTGGCACAATCTTATACCCTCATAGCAATATAAATCATGGTAGCATGGTCTAGTTTCTGGTTTTCATAAGATTTCTTACTAAAGGGCTTTTGGAACTTTGAAATGAGGAACCTTAATTTACCTAATTGAATTAGTTCCACTTATCCCCCTTACCAAATCTTGAAACCTCCCAAGATGAATCCCAAGAAGGGGAAGAGCTTTGGAAGGAGACACAAGGGGACCTTCAAGACAAGAATCCCTGATACTTCAGAGGAAAAATGTTATGCCAAAAGCATCAGGGGTTGAGTTTGAATGTTAGTTCTGATACTTACTAGCTCCAAGACCAAGGGAAAGTCACTTTATTCAATCAATAAACATGTATTATGTACCTACTATATTTCAGGCACTGTTCTAGACACAAAGAATATAGACAAATAGGAAGTAGAACTACCCTTAGTAAAATTATACTCTAAAGAGAGAGATAGCATGTACATTTTAAAATATACACAAAATTGAATACAAAATAAGTTCCAGGCAGTTTGGGAAAGAAAGGCCCTAGAAGCTAGTTATTTGGGAAGACTTCATGTAGAAAATATCTGAACTGGGTCTTGAAAGAAACAATGAATTCCAAAAGTCTGAGATGAGGAGGAAATACATTCCAAACATAGAAAGCCAATTTGGTGGGATTGTAGAGTAAAAGAAGTAATATATATAATGAGAAAAAGAAGGTAGATGGAGGATAGGTTGTTAAGGGTTTTAAAATACCAAATAGGAGAGTATATTTTACCCTACTTGTAAAACTGAGCCACTGGAGTTTATTGAAGAGGGAAATTATATGGTCAGATCAATGCTTAAGAAAAATCACTTTGGCAACAATTTGGATGATGGATTGAAAAAAGAAGAGATTTTTGACAGAGACCAATTGGGAGGCTTCTGCAATCATCCAAATGAGAGGTAATGAAATAACCTTTCTTATTTTCAAGGTTCCACTTCTAGAAGGTGGTGATAATAAGACGTGCCCTTTATATCTTGCAAGGTTACTATAAGGAAAGCATTTCATAACCATTAAATTATTTAAACATATGAGATATTATTATCACATTATTTAAAAGAGGGGTGGATTGTATTAAATCACTAGTCATTATTGCTTCTTCCTTTTGTTACATTCTTCAATCCTGATCCCAAAATCTTCCGCTGTGTGGGCTAGCACAAGAACCATCAAGTACTTTCCCAATTGCCCATAAACTAACCCAGTTCTATCAATCAGTAATGCCAAAAAGTTCTTTTGTTTCAAAGGTCTTTTGCTTAATGATTGAGATTGACGCTGCTGTTGAATTCTCTGTTTCTATCGATTAGTTCTTAGGGTATTGATTTCAACAGGAATCCTCCTGTAACTTTCCAACTAAACAAACTGGTAAAACCAAGTATGTCTGTACAGTAGTAGCAGTCTCTCGGTGACCGAGAATGACAATTGACTTTGTGTGTTTTTATCTACAGTGTACCCTCATATGGCTAAAGGCAATATCAGATAACTATGGTTCAAATCCTATAACAATGATTGAAAATTCCATACCAAAAAATATTTCCAGATCCCTGTCTACAGCCATTTATTTCATGCCATATTCAATGCAATAAAAAACTTCAATATGAAAGAATGGTGTGATTTCTTAAAGCTGGAAGGAATCAACACTAGACACCAACTAATCCAATTCCCTCACTTTACAAATGAGGAAACAGAAGCACAATGAAATAAAGTGACTTTACCCTGCTCACAAATAATAATTAGAACTATTTGGATTTGGATAGACCTTAGAAATATGTTGAGATGAAATTTGACCTGCATCATTCTTAATAATCAATATTATTCTTAATATTAACATATATGTTTACATTATTATATTCAGAAATCTCCCAGATATCACATCCCTCTTTCCACAAAATACTTGGAAGAAAGGACCAGGGAAATAAACACAACTTGCATTGGGCTCATATGGTTTGAATATAGATTTTGATCAATGAATAAAAAATCTTACATATCCTGTTATAGTCTAGACTTGCCTGCTAGGAGAGGAAACTAATGAGTTCCAAAATGGCAGCAAATGTGTGTCTAGACAGCAGTTCATCTGAAAAATATCTGGCAGTTTAAGTCAATTGTAAGTTCCTTATGAGTCAGCAATATGACATGGCTTTTAAAAAACTAATACAATCTTAGGCTACATTAAAAGAGTGACATTCAAAACAAAAAAGATGCCAGTCTTGATGTACTTGGTCCAGATGTCATCTAAAGAATTGCATTCACTTCTGAACTTCAGTTTAGAAAGGCCAATAATTAATTTGAGCTTGTTCCAAAGGTATCCTAAAGGTCATGACATGTCTAAGATTTTGGAAGGAACTGAGAATGTTTAGCCTAGAGAAGAAAAGCATTAAAGGGTGCAGGGAAATTGAAGGATTACCAAGTGATAGAGGGATTAGATAGAGGGATAGCTAGTTGGGGCAGTGATCAGGAAGACTCAACTGTGTGATCCTAAGCAAGTCATTTAACCCTGTTTGCTTTAGTTTCCTCAGCTGTAAAAGTGACCTAGAGAATCAAATGGCAAAACCAGTAATTTTACCAAGAAAACTAAAAAAATAAAAAAACCTTCAAAAAAACAAAAAGTCAGGCATACTAAAAAGGCCTGAACAACAACAAGGGAGTTCGATTTTGAAACTATGAGTAATGGATAGAAGTTTCAGAGAAGCAGATTTAGTCATAATATGACAAAAAAAAATCTTCCTAACATTTGGAGACATTAAAAAATAGGACATGATATTTCACAAAGTGAGCTCCTCTTAACCAGAGTTCATCAGACAAAGACTAGGTTCCTTATTGGTTAAGAGGGGGTTATTTTCCATCTCCAGTTATTCTTGGTTTGAAATCCCAAACATCCTGCCTCACTCAGGATAAACTATTCACCAGAAATCTCACTCCATACCCTCTCAGCTCCCTCCTGTTGACTCTCCTTGTTATTCAGAGCTGGAGGGTGAAGCATAAATCCTCCTAAAGCCTTCCTTTATAGAGGTCATAGACCTTTTCAGGTTAAGCCTCCATTTTCCATTAGCAGTTCTGCTTGCTTTCAACTTCACAGGGCACCATGTCAGGTACCCCTTCTTCCTGCTCTCCATCCTTTTCAACTTCCATTTTGCATTTTCTTCCCCCATTAGATTGCAAACTCTTTGAGGACAGGGACTGTCTTTCATTTTCCTATTTGTATCCCCAGAACTTAGCACATAGTACTTAATAAATATTCAATGAATTAAATAAAATTGAAAAAGATATGAATTAAACCACATGGTCTCTGAAGTTTCTTGCAGCCCTAAGATTCTTTGATTCTGTGAAAGATTTTTTGGTTTGGGTATTTTGTTTGTTTGTTTGTTGACCCTGTATTTCTCCATCATTCTCAGACTAAAAGTGCAGCATATATTTACAGTCATTTTCCTTTCTGACCCCAGCTGATTTGCCTCTTCTTGGGCAACCTGTCTTTCCCTTCCCTTTCACCATAATAATTCACTCTTAGTGGAGACACCCAACTGGAATAGCCCACTGCAACTCAGAATTCCCAAGTTCAAGAGATCTGCTGGTCTTAGCAGTAGCTGGGATTATAGGCATGTGATACCATACCCCATGAATCTGTAAATGTAATTAGGTCCGACTAGCAATAACCTTCCCTACTGCCAAAAAATCGTATGAACCGAAGCCTTCAGTACATGCTAGAGATTACAAATGCTGTAGAGGTCCTAAGAAAATTACAGTTTATAATACACTGTGGTATAATCGAACGTAATGGACTTCTCCATTAGTGGCGGTGTAATGTCCCTGAACAACTTGCAGGGATCCAGGAGAAAAAAAACACCATTCATAAGCAAAGGATAAACTATGGGAGTGGAAACACCGAGAAAAAGCAACTGCCTGAATACAGAGGTTGAGGGGACATGACAGAGGAGAGACTCTAAATGAACTCTCTAATGCAAATACTATCAACAAAGCAATGGGTTCAAATCAAGAAAACATCTAATGCCCAGTGGACTTACGCGTCGGCTATGGGGGGTGGGGGGGGGGGGAGGAAAAGAAAATGATCTATGTCTTTAACGAATAATGCTTGGAAATGATCAAATAAAATATATTTAAAAAAAAAAAAGAAAATTACAGTTTAGAAGACATGGACCCTGCTTTCTGTAGAATACTGACATATACAAATGGAAACCTATCTCTCCAAACTGATTTTACATTACATCCTCCCCCATACATTCTTCATTTCAGCCAAACTAGTCTATTTAATCAATATTTTCCATGCCCACCTCCAGCCTCTCTCCGTCTTTGTGCAGCCTGTCCACTTCCCCGCCCCCATAGCCTTCATAATGCTTTCTTTCTGTACTCCCATCTCTTGGAATCTTTAAGTCTCTTCAAGGCTCAGCTCAAGTACTACCTCCTATAAGAGATTTTTCCTGATTCCCCAACCCATTCTTAGTTGCCCTCCCCCGGTACTGTGTTAATTTTGTAAACTTTTTTGTTTATACTATCATTATATTATACATTATATAATATCTTATATTATCATATATTATATTGTTCATAAAATTTACCCAAAAAAGTTTTGTAAAAAGTTGCTTAGCTGTGTAAATGCTGTTTTCTCCAACCTCTTGCCCATATAAAATGTAAGCTTCTTGAAGGTAAACACCATTCATCTCTGTCTTTGGTTCCCTAGCACCTGTAATTCAAGCAGAATAAATGCTTAATGCATTGCAGTCATTGAAATGAATTAGATGGTTAAAAACAATACACTGTGATGCATTAAAGCTACTAGAAAAAGTGAAAAATAAAGGTGGGAGAAATAGAATACTCATAAGATGAGTGTTAACATGCAAAGATCACTTTGAAAGGCCAACATTCCTACTTCATTTCAGTGAGAAAGTGATCCTTCTCCTTTTGCTTTTACTTTATACTTTCTAATAGAATTAAAGTCTCATATAGAGAGAAAATGATGGCACAGTAGATAGGACATTGGCCTGGATTCAGGAAGACTCATCTTGAATTCAAATCTTGTCTCAGATACTTCTTAACTGTGTGACTCTAACCAAGTCATTTAATCTCATGTGCTTCAGTTTTCTTATCTTTAAAATGATCTGGAAAAGGAAATAGTAAACCTCCCTAGTATCTTTGCCAAACAAATACTAAATGGAGTCACAAAGAGTCAGACACAACTGAACAACAATAATAACTTAAAGGGGGGCATCTGGGTAGCTCAGTGGATTGAGAGCCAGGCCCAGAGAAGGGAGGTCTTGAAGTCAAATCTGACCTCAAATACTTCCCAGCTGTGTGACTCTCAGCAAGTCACTTAACCCCCATTGCCTAGCCCTTACCACTTTTCTGCCTTGGAACCAATACAGAGTACTAATTCTAAGGCAGAAGGTAAAGGCTTTAAATGGAGTTTCTCTTTTTAACTCTTGATGCTGGTGTTTGTTGGAAATATATTGAAATGCTGATGATTTATGTGGGTTTACTTTGTACTCAGCAACTTTGCTAAAACTATTAATTATTTCTACCATTTTTATTTGATTTTCTAGAATTTTGTAGGTATGCCATCATATCTGCAGAGTGATAGCTTAGTATCCTCATTGTCTGCTTTGATCCCTTCCATATCTTTTTCTTCTCTAATTGCTACCATTAGCATTTCTAATACAATATTAAATATAGGTGATAATGGGCATGGAAGGTAAAGCTTTAAAAAAATGATAACAACTTATAAAGATGGATGACTTCCAAGCAGAAATTTGAACCCTGTGGGTCTTCTTTCCACTTTCACCTGGTCTTTGACCAGAGAGAGCACTGCCTCAGAAGCAAATAAATGGCACCGGTAGAGAGGGGGGAAAGCCAAACATTTCCAACTACAGTTAGCAGATTAATATCAGTTCTGGAAAAAGACTGTAAAGTAGCATTATAGATCTAGAAGGGATTTCAGAGGCCAGGTAGTACAAACTTCTAATTTTATATATGTAAACCTTAAAATTTCTTAGACTTATAAATGTTGGAAATTTCACCATTGGGAAATTTCATACTTGAAAAATTTCCTACTGATAGTCTATTGGAATGTGAACCCCCCCTTGGCATGGGAGGGTCCTTCTCCTCCCTACTTAAGATTACTTTAGGACAGAAACCTTTTGCTGAACAATGGAAAGGGCTTTGACCTATGCTTAAGCATAGAACAGGAAGTTCTTTGAGTCATGATTGATTTTAGAATTGATACAATAGAGATACTTGGAATGACAGAACCAGGTCTTGGAACTTCCAATCTCCACCCCACTCAGGGTAACAGGATTTAGGAAGGGCTGCAGCAAAGGATCAAGATTTAATTATTTGAGAATATGACCTTCAACAGACATGTGCAAAGCCACAGACCTCTGGGCGGTCCTGGGTTAAGCTAGAGCCACCATTGGCACAGGGAAGACATGGACAGTGATTGGTAGATGTGAGAACTGAGGGGAGGGAACTTGGATGGTTTCCTTAAAGATAGCGTGGTCTGAGGATTAGGGTGGTTGGAGAGGTTTTGCTCTGAGAGGTTGTGCTCTGAGAAGTTTTGCTCTGAAGGAGGCTGGAGGTGGAGACCGCTGAGACTGTTTCTCCATTTTGGTCACGTGAGTGATAGGGACTGATCTATTTTCTTTGCCTCAGCTATCTAAGGGCTTGGGCCTTTTGGCCCAGCCTAAACAGAGGGGATATTTAAGCCCTATCAGCTTCTCTCCCCTTTCTCTCTCTCTCTCTCTCTCTCTCTCTCTCTCTCTCTCTCTCTCTCTCTCTCTCTCTCTCTCTAATGCCTTTCTTCCTCCTGTTTGTAATTAAACTCCATAAAAGGTTGACTGCTGACTTGAGCTTTCATTTAGGAGTTACATAGCTGAATTCCTTGGCGACCTTAAATTAATATATATCAGTCTTTTAAATATATGAGGAAACCGAAGCCCAAAGAGGCTATGACTTGTGTATGGTCACCCAGTTCATGTGCATCTGTGGAAAGATTTGAACTCCTATTGTCTGACTCAGAGCCTGTCCTATTTCAACTGTACCAAATTGCCTTATAATTGGTACCTCTTTTTGGTGATCCTTGTCCAGAACCTACACAATAATACTTATAGTTTTGAAGTATTTTCATAAAGCTCTTTCCCATTTATTACAACAACCTAGTAAAGTCAGACATTATCTTCAACTTCAGGGGCTCCCTATTGCCTATTAGATAAAATCTCTGTTTGGCTGTTAAAGTCCTTCACTTGTAAGGGTCAAATTGGGGGTTTGATTAAGTAAAAGAATTATAAATTCAATGTGTGGTCACCTAATTCAAAATATTATCCCTAGGCCAGAAAAAAACTGTTAGCAGCTTTTATTTATAACAAGGAAGAGAAAGAATAAGTATGAAATATAGGAAGGAAAGAGATAAGGAGTTGCCTAGCTTACCCTAAGTGCTGATCCAATGAAATTCAGCTCACATCCCCACAAAGTTTCAATCTCCACGTGGAAGTCTGAGTCACTCACCAGCAAGCTGATGCAGGATCCAAGGCAAAGAGTCTCTCCACAGAATTCACACTGAAGGGAGTGCCCCACTGAAGTGCCAACAAGCAGAGAGGGTCTACTTGCAGAGCCACCAAGACAGGAATCTCTCCAAGCCAGAAGTCCCAAGGAGAAGTCCAAAGGAGAAGTCCCAAGGACAGGAAGTTCCAGACTTTTTATAGTCCTTTTTCCATGTACCTTCCTGTCCCTTCCCGTCCCTTCTCTTCTTCACAGGAGCCAATCACAGATTACAAATTGCCTAGCACTGACCAGGGGGGAAGTGTCTGTGGGATCCACCTCTCATCCTCTGAAGGTATAAACTCTTGTCAAAGGATTCACCAGTTTCTGACTGATTGAGTTAAAAGGGTGGAGCTCTCTAAGTAAGTGACTTGTGAATTCTCTTACTTGATGGCTAACAAAGTATCAAGTAGGGGGTTGTTGATTGATTAACTCAAAATACACAAAGAAAGTAACGAATTCCCTTTCACAATCCCCCGTGATTCTTTGGGAGACTAGTATCCCTAATGAATCATTTAACATAACCAGCTTATACCTCTAAAGATCTTCTAGCTAAAGGTGCATAAAATAATGCATTTTTAAGAGGAAATTACAATAGTTGGAGATAAGAGGAAAATAAAAGAGAGAGAACGAAATCAATGATTGGTAGTCACATTGACAAAAAGCCAATTAGGGGGCAGTCCCCTTTGGCATAAGAGTTTACATTCAGAATAAATGTGTTCAACCCCCTTCAGTTCAATAAGTATATACCAAAGTTTATGCTGGATCTTCTGATTCAGTATAGGTTTCTTTTAGATTTCTTTATGGCACCTTCTCCAAATAGTTCATTTTCTTGATTTAGGGAAATAACAATCTTCTTTTCCAGGAGTTTTTTCTCAAAAAAAACTTTTAGGTCTGGATTTTACAAAAGTTCATCATTCCCATTCTTGCTTTTTGTTGTCTGTTCCTCACACATGGCACTCATCTCCATGCCTTTGCACTGGCCAGCCCCTATGCTTGGCACAAATTCCCTCTTTACCTCCTTATAGGATTCTCTCTACCTTCAAATTCTGGTTCAAGTGCCACCTTCTATAAAAACCTTTTCCTGATTCCCTCTCCTTCCCCAGATGCTAGCATCCCTCCCTCCCTAACTAACTTGCATTTGGCCACCTGAGGAACTAGTTGTCATAGCAGCTAGTATGCCAAACCTGGAGTCAAAAAGACCTGTGTTCAAATCCTCAGATACTTATGAGCTGGCTGACTCTGGTCAACACACATAATGTTTCCACCTCAATTTTCTCATCTGTAAAATGGAGATAATAATAGCCCTGAAATCCCAGGGTTATTGTGAGGATAAAAATGGGATAATATTTATAAATTATTGTGTAAAATCTAAAGAGTTATATAAATTATAACTATTATATTTGTTTTATATTTATTTTTCATATACATATATGTTGTCGATTATTTCATTTTTGTGTCTATATCACAATTACCTAGCACAGTCTTTGGCACACAGAAAGAGCTTAATAAATATTTGTTTTTTGATTGATCCACAATTTATGAGGAAAGAAGCTAAGAAAGAAATCAAGAAACTATGATATTTAAAGAAACAAAGGAAGAAATTGGAGAGATTGTGTGATATTCCCAAGGTTGTAAAAGAGAGAATAGGCATGCATGCAAAACAGAAAGCTGAGGACAGAAGAGCTGTCAATCAAAAGGAACATTCTTTTTGGTTCAAGTATATTTGTTATGGCAGCCCTTCAGACTCTGACCCAAGTAAAGAAGATATTTAGATTTGTGATTCCCCTGAAGGCAGAAAATATGCTGGTTGTTGATAATAATCTGGAAAGCATGATTAAGAACTTGTTTGAGGAATTGATCAAGGAAAAAAGACTTGATAATATTAAGGGCAAGGACAATGGACAGGCAGATCCTGTACCTAAGGGAAATGAAGGTGACAATGACACTATGTCTGACAGTGAACCAGAGAAGATTTGTCCACTAAAGGAGGTCACCAAGCTATCCACTACAACTGGTGTACTGCAGTCTAAAGTCCACAGACAATTTACCTCACGGGAACTTGAATCCCTAAAGAAACATTTCCCAAATTTCACAGAAAAACGTTTCAAATCTCAAAAGGAACTGAAACATGCTTTTAGGATTTTTGACCCTGATTTTGAGGATGTAGAGTTTCTCCTTTCAGAACTGTTCAGCCCCCACAAGCAAAGGCAATTCCTAGAAAAGACCAGGACTGATAGTAACCTGACTAGCTTGCCTACTGTGGAGCAAAGGGAAGATCTAGACTTTGTTAACCCCACTAGCATGTCCTACCTAAGGAAATGCCAGAGAAAACTTGCTCCAAGAGATAAAGTAATGCTGCTCAAAGCCAAATGCATGGGATAGGTTTGATAAGATAATGCAAAACAAAGGGGAACATCCTGACACATACATTGACTGTCTATCAGAAATGGCAGGATCAATATTAGGTCTAGAGACAAATAGTGAGGAATCTGCAAGTCATGTCTGGAGACAATTTTTGAGGGGTTGCACACATCATTTAAAGAACTTCTTTAAGCTCTGTTTCCCTAAATATGAACTGGTCAATCTGACTGAACTTAGTGAAACAGCAAGTTACTTGCATGATAATCAGTTAGAACAAAACAAACAGATGCAAGACTTAAAAGACAAATTAGACATGACAGAGAAAAACTAAAAGAAAAGGAGATAGAGGAAATCAAGAAACTAAACAGTTAGGACTTATACAAAACCAGTTACCTGTTACACAAAACCAAAACCAGTGCAGAGAGAAACTAGGGAATGCTTCTTTTGTCACAAGCAAGGACACCTTATAAAAAATTGTTTTTTGAAGGAGAAACATGAGATTAACAACAAGAACACACAAAATACATGAACTAGATACAAAAAGTCCACTTGCTGTTCTCATTGCATGCTAAAATCCACAAAGCAAGCATCTGATTTGCAAGAGATGCAACATGCCATTAAAACTGAAGCTAAACCTAAGTACTCAGACATGGTTAGGAAAGAATTATGAAGCCAGGCCTTTAAGGTATATAGTGTGACACATGGAGATAGTGGAAAAGAGGTTGCTGAAAATAGTAAACAAAAGAAGAGAAATGGTGAAAAATCAGTGCAAGAAAGTGAATCTGTGAGTGATAGTACATGCAATAAAACAAGAGAAAGGCAGAAACAAGTAAGAGAAACAGATGTAGAAATAAAAGAAATAAATTTTCAAATAGCAAATGAGATAAGAGACTTAGAAAAAAACTACATAGTAACCACACAGTAAAAAAGTGTAAATGAAATCAAATTATTATTAGAGAACATTCTTCAGTGTAGAGTGGGCAATGGGATTGAATTGTGCAAAAGAAAAAGAAAGAAAAAGGCACAAGAACTCAAGCAAGAGTTAGTGAGAGATACAGAGAAACAAAATTTCAATTTCCTACTGGTTATTGTTGCTAAAGATGTAAATGCTTTGAAAACATTCACAGAGTTGCATGACATCTCTCCAAACTCAGTTAATTCGTCCAATAGCTACATAGCAAAGGTACCCTTAGAAAAAAACATCTAATTTGAATCCAGAAGCTGTAAACTTCCATGCAGCAATGAGTGATTTAGATAAGACAAAATTAACTGAAAATGGAACTGAAATTACATTTGAAAACAATAATCCTATTCAAAGTAATGAAGGTGACATGACAGTTAAATTTGAAAAGGAGGATGGAATGGAAGTCTTAGTAACTGGAAAAACAACCAAGGATTCAAATGAAACCAACATTCTAAGTGGCAGAGGGGAATCTTGCCAAATAAACTTATGTGAGATAAACAACAGCTATGATTTAGATTCATGTTCCAATGTAGCACAGGACATAGTACCAATAATCTCAAATGAAGACTTCATAAGAAATTAAGCAAATCAAAAAGAATTAACTGAGCTACATATGTGGCTGACAGAGGGTAGCAAAGGAATGACCAATGACTTAGCCACTATAAACACCTTAGCTACAAAGCCAGGAACACATGTATGTTTTCTGTGGGAAAGAATGTAGGCGCACAGCCTACTGGTGATGAAGGGGAACATACAGATGTACTAAACTTATTCCCAGAAAATAATAACAGAGGGGAAAATTCCTATCTCTACACAGTCAAAAGGGAATGCAGATGAACATAAACCTCAGACTACTGATAGAGTAAGATCTATGATTATTAACAGTATAGAATATCTGCAAGAAGAAGCTAACCCCATACCATCTGGTTCACCAATTTATAATGAAATTCTGAAGCTTACTAGTGAGAAACTACCAGATACTGATTTGGGAAAGGTAAAAGCTGGTGACTTGGGCTTAGATCAATACACAAAGCCAGAGTTAACAACAAAGTATGACATAAGTTTACATGACACTGAGAAAAATCCAAAGAATAACATAGTGATTGGATTCAGTGAGTCAGATTCAGATACTGAATCAGAAGGCATACCAAAGGGTGTAATAATAATGGATCAAGATGATTTAGAACAAATGCCTTACCAATTTTATAAGCTTTATGAAGAGATAGACAAAGAAGGGGATGTGTGTGACACAAGTGAGAAGA
Source organism: Monodelphis domestica (assembly GCF_027887165.1). Taxonomy (NCBI): domain Eukaryota; kingdom Metazoa; phylum Chordata; class Mammalia; order Didelphimorphia; family Didelphidae; genus Monodelphis; species Monodelphis domestica. The sequence continues at coordinate 166,548,566 of NC_077234.1, read as the reverse complement.
TTGAATACATGAAACCAGTACAATCTAAATCTCACCAAGATTATGATGATGAGATATTCTTTGGGCACAGAACAAGTTGCATACCATTAGAAAAACTTTATGCAAGATTAGGGGTTGATAATGAAGATGACTTTATAGAGAAGTTGAATTACATGGCTTGTACAGATACAGATTTTGAATGGGAAGGTGGATATCAAGGAACATATTAAAGAACTGGAGGAGGAGAGATAGATACACAATTTAATTTCTATTCTCCAACTTCAAAAATATGACAAGTACCATTCATGCTGTAGGAGTGACACCAAGATTAGTTGAAGTTCCACAGGGCAACATATTACACAAAAAACCTTATGAGAATGAAGGCTAGTTTTACGTAGAAAAGAAGAACAACTAGGTAGTTCAACAAGTACACTCCTAAACTTGTAGCATAAAACTCCAACTTCATAACTATGACAGATACAAACACCTAATGCTATAGAAGCATAGATTCACATTGGATGAATTTGTTATAAAAGACTTTAACATCAAGTTGTAGTTGAGAACTGAAAAAGGTTATCCATTTCTCTCAACCTTCACCCTAAATTAATCTCTACTGGGGAAAGGGAGAGAGGGCAGGTATACCATGAAGATATTACTTCATAGTTTCAGATACCTCACTAGACACAACAATGTAATCATGTCATTAATGAAGATACATACAGATGACATCTGATTAAAAAAAAAAAGCTCTAGTCATGAGAAGCAACACAAATAGCCCAAAAAGAAATTGATGACAGTCCTTGTGAATGAAAGCCTATGGAAAACAAAGGAAAGCACCTCTGAAGAAAATAACACAGTTCCAAACAGAAGAAATACAGCCGCAACACAGACAAAAAGAAATATGTATTTAAAAGGTTAGCAGCCAAAGAAAATCTCTATATTATGTACAAAGTCTCTGCCAGCCACAGTAACAGAACAGAAAGAAACAATGTTATTTCAAATGAATACATAAATCTCTAAATTCTATCTCCAAGAAATAATTACAGTAACCATATAATAAATCTCCTTGTGAAAAAGTCACATCAAAAAGATTAGAAAAAACTTCAAATTAATATTCATAACAAAATCCTGAGAACTTATGCACAATGTTATTATGCTTACACCCACCCATGAAGATGTACATATGCAAATCTTACTTACACACATAAAGAAAGAACACATGTCATGCTTACTCCCATGCATGAAGCTAGACACATGTAATGCTTACTTCCACACCTAAAGAATAACTGAGGTATTCTGACAAGCATTCATGAAGAACTCAGTTTACTTCCATGCACTTGAGAATTTCAATCTTACATACATGCACATGTAAAAACCTTACATGCATGCACGTTCCAGGTTCTGGATTGTTCCTGAGTTTGCTCCTGAACTGAAGAACACAGGACTACAATCAAGACTGAAAGCTGACAACAGTGGCGTGCTGACCAGAAGATGAAGACAGGGTTTATACAACCAACATAAAAGGACATGGAAGAACTGTGAATTTTGGGACTTGTGATCATGAAGATATGTAAGAATGTGTCATGCATGTTAACACCACACATATGCATGCACATCCTACATAGAAAAGGAAGATATCTCATGGAATGGGTAAGTATAAGACATGCATAGTTGCAACACAAAGTCACTTGGATATAAATTTCTGTGGAAAATTCAAACAAAGATTTTCTTATCTGCAAGAGTTTGCACAGAAATATATAATAATATATGGATGTACATATGTAAATTTTTATAAACACAACCTGTGTACACTTGTAAGTACTAATTTACTAACATGCAAACAATGTTATGATGATTTATTAATATTCTAATTACTAACAATAGTAACAGCTTAGTGAATTTGTTCAAGCCTTAGGGAAGTAGAGACAGATATAGAACTACTGAAGTATAGAAGTTAGATTGCATTATGATTTTGGTTAGCAATTGTTAATGATAGAAAATTTTCTTAGTTGAGTTTATAGACATTAGGAGATAAGATAGTTGCATATTCAAAATGTTATGAAAATTGTTGGAATGGTTTGAAAATTGTTACATGATTTGTTATTATGTAAAAACCATGTTCATGTAAATCCCTATTACCTATACCATTTTCCTATACCCAATCTTAGCATAGAACTAGACAGGAGAGCTAAGATAAGATAGGATTTGTTATTTTGGAAGGGTAAAGGAATATTCGAGGTAGTATAGAGGTAAGAATAGATAGCTAGATATATAACTAAGAGGTAAGTATCATTAAAATTTTGCTGGTTGCAAAATTGAAGACCAAAAGGGAGGAACATAAAAGAGACAACAGGCATGCATACAAGACAGAAAGCTGAGGACAGAAGAGCTGTCAATCAAAAGGAACATTTCATTTGGAATGTTCCCAGGAAAGACAGTTGGAGCCAAGCCAGCAGCTTAACTGGACTGGATTACTTCTGAGCTAGGTGCAATAGCTTCTTAACTGGACCCCTTTTGGCTTCTGGAACTGGGGGGAGAGGCTTGTGAACTAAACTTTTGACTGCTTGTGGCTGATGGTGAAGACCCTGAAGCTTTTGCTTACTGACTGATATTTATCTGGCTGGTTAGAAGAAAAAGAAGAAAGAAGAAAAATATTTGTCCTCCTATCTCTCAGACTGTCCCTGCTAGTGACTGATTGCCATTTCCCCAATATCCTCCTAACCCTCATTGTAGAGACTAGGGAAACCTGTCCTTCTTACCTTATCCTCTACCCTTGTCCTGTCTTCCCCAAATATACCCCTTATTTTGAGAAAATTAAGAGAAAGGAGTATCTTCTCTAAACCTCATAGTTTGCCCTGAGTGAAACTAAAGGGAAAGGAGGAGAGGAAGATAAAGGCTTCAGAAGAGGGGAGGAGAGGGAGGCATTGAGGGAGGAGGGTGGGTAAAATCTTGATCCATTAGTCATCCAGTATTGATCAATAGATACCCTCAGGAGTATCACTCTATTACAAAGTATCTCTCTATTACAAGGTCCAAAAACTGGGGGGGGAAAGCCAAAGTCAAGATTTTTTTCCAGTTTTCATGGTTCTATTTCTAGTATCTTTTCCATCCTAATACCTTACCTTTCACACAGATCCCTAGCTGTTGTGGGTACAAAAACCCAATGATATTCTCCTGGGCATCTCTTCTTCAGCCAACATCCAAGTTATCCTTCTGACTATCATTGTTAACTACCAATATTATGCATTATACATTATTCTCCTTTCTGCATGCTGTGGTCCAGTCACATCTATTCCCCACACATAACACTCTATTTCCATGCCTTTGTACAAACTATCCCCCATACCTTAAATGCATTCCCTCTACTGAAATTTACTTTTTTCTAGAACCCGAGGATGAGGTTCTTTGGACCTTCCTGCAGAATAATCTGTGGTAGTATGTTAATGGGACATGGTTAGAGGAAATCAATAAATGTGAAATTTCAGAGTTAGAAGGAAGCTGAGAAGCCATTTAGCTCATTCCCATCATTTTGTTGATGAAGAAATTGAACCCAGAAAAGTTAAGTCCCTTTCCCAAGGCCACACAACCAGATAGTAGGAAAATTGGGAATCTTCTTCTTCAGGACCTCCCTATCATTCTTCAACTTTGATGTCTAACCCAGGGAATCAGTATAATAATTGAAATTTGGGGATAGCTAACTGGGCAGAAAGACTACCCAGAATATAGAAAAAAGATATTTTGGGGCAGACAGGACCTTGAAATATCCTACAAATCACATCCCAATACATGAATGTCTACAAGGTCAATTGTGCTTAATATTATCATTTATTCTAGGGAATAATCTCTATTTTTCACAACATAGATTTTAATATTTCTGCAGTACATTATGCATACTTCAAAGCATCCTGTGGATCCATAATCATTTAAAACCATTGCTCATAAGTGACCACATAAAAGCTGACTTTCTCTAGTCAGTTAGAGGATGAAAACAGTTTAAAGCAAAGACATCTAATGAAATAACATGTAAGTAGCAAGAAAACATTTCCCTCATAAATCTTGCAGCATTATGAGTGTGAATTGTTCCTCTAACGTATGTTCCTGGGAGATAGATGCTCTTTGTATGTATATTCTTCACTCAGGAACCCTATGGTTATCTGCTCTTTCCATTTGTAACATCCTTTGATAGTTTTCATAACACAGTTTTTTTTTAAGCTGTCTCCCTCCTGGTCTCACATAGAATATAATATTTATTAAGATTTTAGGCATTGATTTTCTGGTCTCAGGTGGCTGCTAGGTGTGGTTCACTAGGTAAATAGTTGTAGAACTCCACTTTGCTGCCAGCTTTGGGCTTCTTGGCTAAGGTGCTACCACTTCCATAAGAGGAAAGTTCCCCACTTTTCTTTTAGTTTTGAGTCCAGCTTCAGGTTTTTTAGTGAGGGAGAACAGCCTTTCACACACCCAACGTCAGACTAAGGAAAATCCTTCACCTATTCTTTACAAGGTAGAGGTTTGTCAGTTCCCAGAGTTATAGCTGTGACAGATTTTTCTCTTCATAAAGAGAATCTTCATCTCCAGAGAGGGCAGGCACTTTTGGAACATAGAATAGCAAATTATGTAAGTAGAGCCAGAAAGTTTTTAACTCATCTTTGAAATTCACCTTACTGCTCACCTGGGACAATGTCTCTGTCCAAAGTCCCTATGTGACTTGGGGTTTTAAATTCCTACTTAATTCTCATCTAATTCTATGGGAGGAATCTGTGCCCTATAACTCATTGAGAAGTGACTGAAAGACTTTGCAAAAGGACTCGAGTAAAACTGATATGGATCTGAGAGAATACCATTTTCTTCTGCTCTAAATTCTCTGCTTCTATGACATTAACAAATGGGAAAGGGAAAAGCAAGAACAATAACAACAAAGCCAGATTGAGTTGCTGTCCAGCATCATCCTCCACCTCTATGCTTTGTTCCAAGTTCCTTCATTGATTTTGAATATGGCCAGCAGCAAGACCCAAGGTTTTAAGTGGTCCAACACTTAAACCCTTGGATTAAATAAGAGGCATGGCATAGACCATAGTGAAACACCGTTGTCTCTCTCACATCCTTCAAGATTCATGTTGACAGAGGCTGAAATATTTTAGTATCATGTAACTGAATGACTCTTGAAGACTCTTTCAGATATATGCTCCCATACTGTGCCTTCCTGTATCAATATTATTCTCACTAATAGATTCAGCTTTAAAAAGAACACAACTTTCTCTCTGTGTATGGACAACTGAAGAAAAGTTTTCAGCATGGAACACAGTAATTTAATCAGTCTCTCAGATAAAACAAATATTCCTAAGGCAAATATTCCCTGTCTTTGTAAATAACCACCTCTGAAAGTAGAGAATGTCTATTTTTAGATAGCTCTAAGCTGGGGTTACTTGGCTTACTGTGTATAACAACCATTTTTTATATATTTAATTGCTTTTATCTTGAGGCAGCAATATAGAAACACAGGTCTTTGAATGTGAGCTATTATGGCTGAGAACAAGCATTCAACAAACATTTATTGAGTGTCTATTATGTGCCAGGTGCTGTGTATGCTAGGCATTGGTAATACAAATATGAAATTAAAATAATAAGTAGAAGAAATTTAGCTTTAATAAATTTTTTGTTTTAAATTAATTCATGATGAAAAAATTCAAATTTGGTTGATATCATGCTAAAACAGCCCATTCAGATCACGCAGTTTTCCTCTGTCTGGTAGCCACAACCAGCTGGGATTCTTGAGGTTGCTGAAAGGAAGTATCAGAGACTGAAAACCACAGACTACTGAGAAGTGTCCTAGAAGTGCTTCCTTAAATATAGTTATTATTGATGCTCAAGTTATTTTGTGTCCTTTTCCCCAACTTTCCTTCCTCTCATAGTAATTCAGTGTTACTTGCCTTAAGGATTTCCCTCCAGCCCTGCCTTCCTCTTTCCCAAAGTGTTGCAGGAATGAACCACCTTGGTTTTTTGAGGGGACAGAAGAGGGTATATAGAGTGAGACAGTAAGAGAAGCCTTGAGGGAGTTCATGGAACCTTAAAATTCAACCATGATATATAGTAAGTTACTATCTAGCAATACATGTTGGCATAAACATTCATCAATGACCCCCAAATTAGACTTAAATATACTGACATTTCTAAACCTGATGGATAGTTTATTTAAGTGTGTTCACTGAGAGTTGGCTAATATATAAAAGGAATTTGAGAACATGAACAATAATAGACCTTGAAGGCATAAGTATAATGCTTCATTTGTCACAGATTAAAATATAACATTTTGTTATCCTATCAACCATTGATAAAGTATCCACAAGTTAAATAATTCATAAAGTTGAGAAAATAAATCTGAACATTGATACAACCCACTAAATTAGGAAGTGGCTGATAGGAATTTTCTTTTTGCAATAGATGCTATATATGGATGTTTATCTCTAGATAGTGTGGTCATTAACCATTCATTATAAAAAGTCCCAAAAGTCCAAGAGATACTCTCTTCTGTCATGACATTATGTATAAAGATCTTATAAGAAAATTTATATGAAAGTATAAGATGACTGGAAAGGTGGCAGGGGAATAGCTTATGAAACACTTTCAATGGCAAATAGAGAATTTTACAATTGATCCTAAAGATAATAGGAAGCCACTGGAGTTTACTGTGGTGATGGGGAGAGGACACGCAATCAGACATATGCATTAAGAAAATTACAAATTAGAAGAGAGTAAGACCTCATTTTACTCAAACTCAACATGCAAAATCAGATAAATAAGATTATCAATTGAACAAAATAAAGGCAAAAAATTATGCAAAATAAAAATTTTAATAGCATGCTAATCATAGAGTCTCATAGCAGTTCTCACTCTGACAGGTATTTGTATGTCATTGCATTATTTTGCACCATGCGTTGGCTCCCACATAGGCCTTTGTATGGAATTCTCTCTTGTGACAGATCATGTCTTCATCAGATCAGTTCATCAGATCTTCATCAGATCAGCTTCTCTATTTTATTTGTGCTGTTTGGTTATTGGTAGTGGTCCCAAGGTAAAAGAATGGTGATGCTGGTGGCTCTGAAAAGTCTAGGAAAGATTGAGGAGTACCTGGGTATATTCATACAGAAAATATTTGTTGAATGATAGGGTTGACTATTATACATGATTTTCACTTGCCTCTTGCAAGAAGTCTTAGAACATGTTGGTCACATAAGATGAGGTCCTATATACCATGTAAGTATATAAGCGAGGGCAAATAAAGAAGTAAGAGAGACTCAAAGAAGAATGACTCATAGATTAAGAGTATCAGGGAAGTCTTCAGAAAGAAAATGGAACTTGAAGTTTATAAAGGAAAAGATAAAAATATGGATGAAGTCCATTCTAGACATGAAGGACTGAGGAAAGAAGGAAGAGAGCAAGTATTTATTATGTACTTACTATGTGTCAAGCACTGTGCTTAATGCTTTACAAAATTATCTCAAGGAGAGAGCAGAATAAGAAACAGAATCAGCTATGGTCCAGTTTTGCTTAGAATAAAGAGCAGTATGTAAAAACATGTATGAAACAAGGTAAAAAGGTAGTTTGGAGCCATGATAGAGAGCCTTGAATACCAGGGTGAATGAATAAATTAATGAATAAAAAAGCATTTATTAAGAACTGGATATGTGCAAACTACTATGCTAAGTTCTGATACAAATAGAAAAGCAAGGCAATCTCTAATATCAAGCTGTTCACACTATAATGGGGAAGATAGGTTCCAAATGCAATCAAATAGAAAGACCCCAGGATCCTTAGGATTCTGTAGCAAAGCCAATGCTAATGCATCTTCTTTAATATTATTTTTACTGATAAAGCCATACCCATTTCTGATGTTGATCATTTGACAATGGTAACATTTTTGGTAGAAAGAACTTTCTTTTCCAAGTCCTCTGGACCTGTGGCTAATAAGAAGGTAGGGGTGAAAGCAAAGAAAGTTGCCAAGTCACATCTTCAAAAAGATGTTTCCCTGGATGATGATGGACTAGGGAGGTGGACTGAAAGCAGAGCCAGTGTCCTGGGGAGCACTACTTCTTTTGCGGGTCTTGGGCTTAAATTCCTATTGATAATAATTGGTCAGTGGTTGGTGCTGGTAGTGGCAAGGATAGGGAACCATTCTTCTCTAGGGTAGCTCTCTTTGATGATGTGTATGGAGCCAAGCAGGAATCAGGACCAATGCTGTTTACTATTGGCTTTACTATTATTATATGGCTTACTATTCTTGGAATTCTTGAATTCAGTATCCTGGGCTATCTCTACCAGAGTCTGAAGGGATGTCATAGTTGAGGTAATCATGGATGTTGGACCCACTCAGCCTGTGTCGTTTTCTGTTTCTCTATATTGCTTTACATTTAGTGGCCTGGCCCAACAACAACTACTGTTTGGTAGTGGGAATTGGAATTTGTGATAGTAAGGATCCCATCCAAAGGCACTGCTCCCCTCTTGATGTAAAACCATGTTTGGATCAGGGCCAGTAGTTCAGATGTCCCCAGAACAGTTTGTAATTTATACCACAGAGTTACTGCAAAGTTTTGTTTTTGTTATTATTTTAAGCAAAGGAATAATCACATTTATGTATTTCAGTTTGTATTGTCAGTATTATAAGCATGAGAGGAGATAATGGAAAAAGACTCCTAAAGGTAAGAAACCTGGGTTACCTATAACTATATGAAAAAAAAATGCTCCAAATCACTACTAATTAAAGAAATATAAATTAAAACGTTTATGAAATTCTACCTTATACTCATTATATTGGCAAAGATGGTAAATAATAAATGTTGGAGGGACTGTAGAAAAATAGGCATGTTGATGTCCTGTTAATAGACCTGTGAATGGATACAACCATTCTGGAGAGCAACTTGGAATTATATTAGAAAATGCACTCAACATTGCATACCTTTTTTTTTTTAACCCTTACCTTCCATCTTGAAGTCAATACTGTGTATTGGCTCCAAGGCAGAAGAGTGGTAAGGGCTAGGCAATGAGGGTCAAATGACTTACGCAGGGTCACACAGCTGGGAAGTGTCTGAGGCCAGATTTGAACCTAGGATCTCCCATCTCTAGGCCTAGCTCTCAATCCATTGAGCTACCCAGCTTCCCCCGACATTGCATACCTTTTGATGCAGCTATTGGTCTATACCCAAAAGAGAACAAAGAAATAACAAGGACCTTTATGTACAAAAATATTTATAGCAGCTCTTTTTGTGATGAAAAAGAACTGGAAACTAAAGAGATGCTTGTTATTTGTGGAATGGCTTAGTAATTTATGGTATATGAATGTTATGGAGTACTATTGTGCTATAGGAAATGAAGACATAGATGTTC